>NC_091343.1:340301-552801 GCF_038502225.1 Cherax quadricarinatus
TCGTGGTCCCACTTTCGTGGTCTCACTCTCGGGGTATCACTCTCGTGGTCTCACTCTCGTGGTCTCACTCTCGTCGTCCCACTCTCGTGGTCTCATTCTCGTGGTCACACTCTCGTGGTCCCACTCTTGTGGCCTCACTCCGGTAGTCTCACTCTCGTGGTCTCACTCTCTTGGTCACACACTCCAGGCCTCACTCTCATGGTCTCACTCTCGTGGTCTCACTCTCGTGCTCCCACTCGTGGTCCCACTCTAGTGGTCCTACGCTCGTGGTCTCACTCTCGTGGTCTCACTCTCGTTGTCTCACTCTCGTGGTCCCAATCGTGGTCACATTCTTGTGGTCCCATTCCCGTGTTCTCACTCGTGGTTTCACTCTCATGGTCCAACTCTCGTAGTCCCACTCTCGTGGTTTCACTCTCGTGGTCCCATTCGTGGTCCCACTCTCGTGGTCTCACTCTCAGGGTCTCACTTTCGAGGTCTCACTCTCGTGATCTCACTCTCGTGGTCATACTCTCGTGGTCCCACTCTCGTGATCCCACTCTCGTGGTCCCACTCTCGTGGTCCCACTCTCGTGATTCCGCTCATGTGGTCTCACTCCGGTGGTCTAACTCTCGTGGTCTCACTCTCGTGATCTCGCTCTCGTGGTCTCACTCTCGTGATCTCGCTCTCGTGGTCTCACTCTCGTGGTCCCAATCGTTGTCGTACTCTCGTGGTCAAACTCTCGTGGTATCACTCTAGTGGTCTCACTCTCGTGTTCTCACTCTCGTAGTCCCACTCGTCGTCCCACTCTCGTGGTCCCTATCTCGTGGTCCAACTTTCGTGGTCTCACTGTCGAGGTCTCACTCACGTGATCCCACTCTCGTGGTCCCACTCTAGTGGGCTCACTCTCGTGGTTTTACTCTCGTGGTCTCACTCTCGTGGTCTCACTTTCGTGGTCCCACTCTCGTGTTCCCTCTCTCGTGGTCTCATTCTCTGGTCCAACTCTCGTGGTCCCACTCTCGTGGTCCCACTCTCGTGGTCTCACTCTCATGGTCTCACTCTCGTGGTCTCACTCTCGTGCTCCCACTCGTGGTCCCACTCTAGTGGTCCTACGCTCGTGGTCTCACTCTCGTGGTCTCACTCTCGTTGTCTCACTCTCGTGGTCCCAATCGTGGTCACATTCTTGTGGTCCCATTCCCGTGTTCTCACTCGTGGTTTCACTCTCATGGTCCAACTCTCGTAGTCCCACTCTCGTGGTTTCACTCTCGTGGTCCCATTCGTGGTCCCACTCTCGTGGTCTCACTCAGGGTCTCACTTTGGGAGGTCTCACTCGTGATCTCACTCTCGTGGTCATACTCTCGTGGTCCCACTCTCGTGATCCCACTCTCGTGGTCCCACTCTCGTGGTCCCACTCTCGTGATTCCGCTCATGTGGTCTCACTCCGGTGGTCTAACTCTCGTGGTCTCACTCTCGTGATCTCGCTCTCGTGGTCTCACTCTCGTGATCTCGCTCTCGTGGTCTCACTCTCGTGGTCCCAATCGTTGTCGTACTCTCGTGGTCAAACTCTCGTGGTATCACTCTAGTGGTCTCACTCTCGTGTTCTCACTCTCGTAGTCCCACTCGTCGTCCCACTCTCGTGGTCCCTATCTCGTGGTCCAACTTTCGTGGTCTCACTCTCGAGGTCTCACTCACGTGATCCCACTCTCGTGGTCCCACTCTAGTGGGCTCACTCTCGTGGTTTTACTCTCGTGGTCTCACTCTCGTGGTCTCACTCTCGTGCTCCCACTCTCGTGTTCCCTCTCTCGTGGTCTCATTCTCTGGTCCAACTCTCGTGGTCCCACTCTCGTGGTCCCACTCTCGTGGTCTCACTCTCGTGGTCTCACTCCCGTGGTCCCACTTTCGTGGTACCACTCTTGTGGTCTCACTCCAGTGGTCTCACTCTTGCGGGCACACACTCGTAGTTTCACTCTCGTGGTCTCACTCTCAGGGTCTCACTCTCGTGGTGTTATTCTCATGGTCTCATTCTCATGGTCTCACTCTAGTGGTCCCACTCTCGTGGTCCCACTCTCATGGTCTCATTCTCGTGGTCCCACTTTCGTTGTCTCACTCTCGTGGTCCCATTCGTGGTCCCCCCTCGTGGTCCCATTCTCGTGGTCTCACTCTCGTGGTCTCATTCCTGTGGTCCCACTCGTGGTCCCACTAGCGTGGTCCCATTCACGTGGTCTCACTCTCTTGGTCTCTCTCTCGTGGTCACACTCTCGTGCTCTCACTCTTGTGGTCTCACCCCCGTAGTCACACTTTCGTGGTCCCACTCTTGTGGTGTCACTCCGGTGGTCTCACTCTCGTGAACTCACTCTCGAGGTCTCATTCTCGTGGTCCAACTCTCATGGTCTCATTCTCGTGGTCCTACTTTCGTTGTCTCACTCTCGTGGTCTCACTCTCGTGGTATCACTCCAGTGGTCACACTTTCGTGGTCCCACTCTTGTGGTCTCAATGCGGTGGTCTCACTCTCGTGGACACACTCTCATGGTCTCACTCTCGTGGTCTCTCTCTCTCGGTCTCACTCTCGTGGTCTCACTCTCGTGGTCTCACTCTCGTGGTCTCACTCTAGTGGTCCCACTCTCGTGGTCGCACTGTAGTGGTCTCACATTGGTGGTCTCACTCCCTTTGTCTCACAATCGTAGTCCCACTCGTTGTCCCACCCTCGTGGTCCCACTCTCGTGGTCCCATTCACGTGGTCCCACTCGTGGTCTCAATCACGTGGTCCCACTCTCGTGGTCTCAATCTCGTGGTCTCACTCTCGTATTCCCACTCCAGCGGGCTCGCTCCAGTGATCCTACTTTCGTGGTCCCATTCTAGTGGTCTCACTCTCGTGGTCCCACTCGTGGTCCCACTCTCGTGGTCCCATTCACGTGGTCCCACTCGTGGTCTCATTCACGTGGTCCCACTCTTGTGGTCTCACTCTCGTGGTCCCACTCCAGCGGGCTCGCTCCAGTGATCCTACTTTCGTGGTCTCACTCTCGTGGTCCCACTCTCGTGGTCCCACTCTCGTTGTCTAACTCTCGTGGTCCCACTCTCGTGGTCCCACTCTCGTGGTCCCACTCTCGTGGTCTCATTCTCGTGGTCCAACTCTCGTGGTCTCTCTTTCGTGGTCTCACTCTCGTGGTGTCACTCTCGTAGTCTCACTCTCTTGGTCTCACTCTCGTGTTCTCACTCTCGTGGTTTCACTCTCTTGATCTCACTCTCCGTGGTCTCCTCTCGTGGTCTCACCTCGTGTCCTACTTCGTCATCCACCGCGTGGTCTCACCCCTGGTCTCACACTCGTGGTCTCACTGTCATGGTTTCACTTTCGTGGGTCCCACTCCTCGATGTCCCACTCTTCCTTGGTCCCACTCTCGTGGTCCCACCTTCGCCTTCTCACTCTGTGGTCCCCACCTCGTGGAGTCATTCCGTGGCTCCTCCCGTGGTCTTCACTCTCGTGTCTCACTCGTAGCCTCACCTGTGGTCCCACCTCGTGGTCCCTACTCGTGGTCTCATTCTGTGGTCCAACTCGTGGTCTCTCTCGTGGTCTCACTCCGTGGTCTCACACTTCGTGGTCTCCCACTGCCGTGGTCTCACTCTTGTTCTCACCTCGTCTTTCACTTGTTCATCTCACTCCGTGGTCTCCCTCTCCGTGGTCTCACTCTCGGTCTCACTGTGGGTCTCTTCTCCGTGGTCCCACTCGTGGTCCCACCTCTCGTGGTCTCATTCTTGTGGTCCAACTCGTAGGTCTCTCTCGTGGTCCCACTCGTCATCTCATTAAGTGTGGTCTCACTCCCTTGGTCTCACTTCTCGAGGTCCCACTCGTGGTCCCACCTCGTGGTCTCATTTTGTGGTCCAACTCTCGTGGTCTCTCTTCATGGTCTCACTCTGTTCTCACTCGTGGTCCCACTCTGTCATCTCACTCGTGGTTTCTCCTTGTTCACTCGTGGTCTCCCTCTCGTGGTCTCTTACTCGTGGTCTCACTCGTGGTCTCACTGAGGTCCCACTCCCGTGTTCCCACTCGTGGTCTCTTCTTTGTGGTCCAACTCTGGGTCTCTCTCTGGTCTGACTCGTGGGTCTCATTCTCGTGGTCCCAATCTCGTCATCTCACCGTGGTCTAACTTCCTCTTGTCTCACACTGTGGTCTCACTCGTGGTTTCACTCTGGTCTCACTCCCGTAGTCCCACTCGTTGTCCCTCTCTTGTGGTGTCACTCCTGTGGTCTCACCCCTGTGGTCTCACTTTCTTGGTCTTACTCGTGGTCCCTCTCTGATCTCACTCGTGGTCTCTCCTGTGGTCTCACTCGTGGTCCCACCAAGTCATCTCACTGCAGTGGTCCCATTTTCGTGGTTCCACTCTTGTGGTCTCACTGGGACTCAATCTCTTTAGTCACCTCCCTGTCCCACTTCTTCATGGTCCCACTCTTATGGTCCCACTCTGTGATCTCACTTCGTGGCTCCCACTCGTGTCTCACCTCGTGGTCTCACCTCGTGATCTCACCCAGTGGTCCCACTCTCGTGATCCTTCACCTGCCTGGTCTCACTTCTTGTCTCACTCTAGTGGTCCCTGCCTCGTGATCCCACTCTACTGGGCTCCACTCTTGTGGGTCTCACTCTCGTGGTCTCACTCTGGCCCTCTCAGTGGTCCCACTCTTGTGGTCTCACTGTCATGGTTTCACTCTCGTGGTCCCACTTTCGTTATCCCACTCGTGGTCCCACTCTGGTGGTGTCATTCTCGTGGTCTCTCTCTCGTGGCCTCACTCTCGTGGTCCCACTCTCGTGGTCTCCCTCTCGTGGTCTCACTCTCGTGGTCTCACTCTCGTGGTCTCACTCTCGAGGCCCCACTCTCGTTTTCAAACTCTCGTGGTCTCATTCTTGTGTTCCAACTATCGTGGTCTCTCTCTCGTGGTCTCATTCTTGTGGTCTCACTCACGTGGTCCCACTCTCGTCATCTCACTCGCGTGGTCTCACTCCCGTGGTCCAACTTTCATGGTCCCACTCTTGTGATCTCACTCTCTTGGTCCCACTCTCGTGATCTCACTCGCGTGGTCTCACTCTCTTTGTCTCACTCTCGTGGTCCCACTCTAGTGATCCCACTCTACTGGACTCAATCTCGTGGTCTCACTCTCGTCGTCTCACTCTCTTGGTCTCACTCTAGTGGTCCCACTCTTGTGGTCCCACTCTCATGATCTCATTCTCGTGGTCCCACTTTCGTGGTCTCTCTCTCGTGGTCTCACACTCGTGGTCTCACTGCCATGGTTTCACTCTCGTGGTCCCACTCTCGATGTCTCACTCTCGTTGTCCCACTCTCGTGGTCCCACTCATTTTCTCACTCTTGTGGTCCCACTCTCGTGGTGTCATTCTCGTGGTCTCACTCTCGTGGTCTCACTCTCGTGGCCCCACTCTCGTGGTCTCCCTCTCGTGGTCTCACTCTCGTGGTTTCACTCGTGGTCTCACTCTCGTGGTCCCACTCTCGTGGTCCCACTCTCGTGGTCTCATTCTTCTGGTCCAACTCTCGTGGTCTCTCTCTTCTGTTCTCACTCTCGTGGTCTCACACTCGTGGTCTCACTGTCGTAGTCTCACTCTCTTGTTCTCACTCTCGTGGTTTCACTCTCGTGGTCTCACTCTCGTGGTCTCACTCTCGTGGTCTCACTCTCGTGGTCCCACTCTCGTGGTCCCACTCTCGTGGTCTCATTCTTGTGGTCCAACTCTCGTGGTCTCTCTCTCGTAGTCCCACTCTCGTCATCTCATTCGCTTGGTCTCACTCCCTTGGTCTCATTCTCGTTGTCCCACTCTCCTGGTCCCACTCTCGTAGTCTCATTCTTGTGTTCCAACTCTCGTGGTCTCTCTCTCATGGTCTCACTCTCGTGTTCACACTCTCGTGGTCCCACTCTCGTCATCTCACTCTCGTGGTTTCACTCTCTTGTTCTCACTCTCGTTTTCTCCCTCTCGTGGTCTCACTCTCGTGGTCTCACTCTCGTGGTCTCCCTCTCGTAGTCTCACTCTCGTGGTCTCATTCTTGTGGTACAACTCTCATGGTCTCTCTCTCGTGGTCTGACTCTCGTGGTCTCATTCTCGTGGTCCCAATCTCGTCATCTCACTCGCGTGGTCTCACTCCCTTGGTCTCACTCTCGTGGTCTCACTCTCGTGGTTTCACTCTCGAGGTCTCACTCCAGTAGTCCCACTTTCGTTGTCCCTCTCTTGTGGTGTCACTCCTATGGTCTCACTCTCGTGGACTCACTTTCGTCGTCTTACTCTCGTGGTCTCTCTCTCTTGATCTCACTCTCGTGGTCTCCCTCTCGTGGTCTCACCCTCGTGGTCCCACTCTCGTCATCTCACTCGCGTGGTCTCACTCCCTTGGTCTCACTCTCGTGGTCTCACTCTCGTGATTTCACTCTCGTGATCTCACTCCCGTGGTCCCACTTTCGTGGTTCCACTCTTGTGGTCTCACTCTCGTGGACTCAATCTCTTTGTCTCACTCCCGTGGTCTCACTTTCATGGTCCCACTCTTATGGTCCCACTCTCGTGATCTCACTCTCTTTGTCTCCCTCTCGTGGTCACACTTTCGTGGTCTCTCTCTCGTGGTCTCACACTCGTGGTCTCATTGTCATGGTTTCACTCTCGTGGTCCCACTCGTTGTCCCACTCTCGTGGTCCCACTCTCGTGGTCTCACTCTCGTGGTCTCACTCTCCTGGTCTCACTCTCGTGATCCCACTAGCGGTCCTACTTTCTTGGTCCCACTCTCATGGTCTCATTCTCGTGGTCCAACTTTCGTGGTGTCCTTCTCGTGGTCTCACACTCGTGGTCTCACTCTCGTTGTCTCACTCTCGTGGTATCACTCTCGTTGTCTTACTTTGATGGTCTCTCTCTCTTTGTCTAACTATCGTGGTCCCATTCTCGTGGTCTCACTCTTGTGGTCCCACTCGTGGTCCCGCCCTCTTGGTCCCATTCTCGTGGTCTCACTCTCGTGGTCTCACTCTCGTGGTCTCACTCTCGTGGTCCCACTAGCGGTTCCACTCTCGTGATCTAACTCTCGTGGTTTCACTCTCGTGGTCTCACTCCCGTAGTCCCACTTTCGTGGTCCCTCTCTTGTGGCGTCACTCCGGTGGTTATACTCTCGTGGACTCACTTTCGTGGTCTTACTCTCGTGGTCTCTCTCTCTTGATCTCACTCTCGTGGTCTCACTCTCGTGGTCACACTCTCGTGGTCCCACTCTCGTCATCTCACTCGCGTGGTCTCACTCCCTTGGTCTCACTCTCGTGGTCTCACTCTCGTGGTTTCATTCTCGTGGTCTCACTCCCGTGGTATCACTTTCGTGGTCCCACTCTTGTGGTCTCACTCTCGTGGACTCAATCTCATTGTCTCACTCTCGTGGTCACACTGTCGTGGTCCCACTCTCGTCATCTCACTCGCGTGGTCTCGCTCCCTTGGTCTCACTCACGTAGTCCCACTTTCGTGGTCCCTCTCTTGTGGTGTCACTCAGGTGGTCTCACTCTCGTGGACTCACTTTCGTGGTCTTACTCTCGTGGTCTCCCTCTCTTGATCTCTCTCGTGGTCTCCCTCTCGTGGTCCCACTCTCGTGGTCCCACTCTCGTCATCTCACTCGCGTGGTCTCACTCCCTTGGTCTCACTCTCTTGGTCTCACTCTAGTGGTTTCACTCTCGTGATCTCACTCCCGTGGTCCCACTTTCATGGTCCCACTCTTATGGCCCCACTCTCGTGATCTCACTCGTGGTCTCACTCTCGTGGTCTCACTCTCTAGGTCCGACTCTCTTGGTCTTACTCTCTTAATCTCACTCTCGTGGTCTCACTCCCGTGGTCCCACTTTCGTGGCCCCACTCTTGTGGTCTCTCTCTCGTGGACTCACTCTCGTGGTCTCACTCTCTTGGTCCCTCTCTCGTGGTCCCACTCTCGTGATCTCACTCGCTGGGTCTCACTCTCTTTGTCTCACTCTCGTGGTCTCACTCTTGTGGTCTCACTCTCTTGGTCCGACTCTCTTGGTCTCACTCTCTTAATCTCACTCTCCTGGTCTCACTCCCGTGGTCCCACTTTCGTGGTCCCACTCTTGTGGTCTCACTCTCGTGGACTCACTTTCGTGGTCTCACTCTCGAGGTCTCACTCTCGTGGTCCCACTCTCGTGGTCTCACTCTCTTGGTCCCACTCTCGTGGTCCCACTCTCGTGATCTCACTCGCGTGGTCTAACTCTCTTTGTCTCACTCTAGTGGTCCCACTCTCGTGTTCCCACTCTACTGGGCTCACTCTCATGGTCTCACTCTCGTGGTCTCACTCTCTTGGTCTCACTCTAGTGGTCCCACTTTTGTGGTCCCACTCTCATGGTCTCATTCTCGTGGTCCCGTTTTCGTGGTCTCTCTCTCGTGGTCTCACTCGTGGTCTCACTGTCATGGTTTCACTCTCGTGGTTCCACTCTCGTTGTCCCACTCTCGTGGTCTCACTCTCGTGGTCCCACTAGCGGTCCCACTCTTGGTCCCACTCTCATGGTCTCATTCTCGTGGTCCCACTTTCGTGGTCTCTCTCTCGTGGTCTCACACTCGTGGTCTCACTGTCATGGTCTCACTCTTGTGGTCCCACTCTCGTTGTCTCACTCTCGTGGTCCCACTCTCGTGGTCTTACTTTGTTGGTCTCTCTCTCTTTGTCTAACTATCGCGGTCCCATTCTCGTGGTCTCACTCTTGTGGTCCCACGCGTGGTCCCGCCCTCTTGGTCCCATTCTCGTGGTCTTACTCTCGTGATCTCACTCTCGTGGTCTCACTCTCGTGGTCCCACTAGCGGTCCCACTCTCATGGTCTCACCCTCAGGGTTTCACTCTCGTGGTCTCACTCCCGTAGTCCCACTTTCCTAGTCCCTCTCTTGTGGTGTCACTCCGGTGGTCTCTCTCTCGTGGACTCAATTTCGTGGTCTTACTCTCCTGGTTTCTTTCTCTTGATCTCACTCTCGTGGTCTCCCTCTCGTGGTCCCACTCTCGTGGTCCCACTCTCGTCATCTCACTCGCGTGGTCTCACTCCCTTGGTCTCACTCTCGTGGTCCCTCTCTGTTGGTCTTACTCCCGTGGTCTCACTCACGTGGTCTAACTCTCGTGTTCCCACTCTAGTGGGCTCACTCGTGGTTTTACTCTCGTGGTCTCACTCTCGTGGTCTCACTCTCGTGGTCTCACTCTCTTGGTCCCACTCTCTTGGTCTCACTCTCTTGGTCTCACTCTCGTGGTCTCACTACCGTGGTCCCACTTTCGTGGTCCCACTCTTGTGGTCTCTCTCTCGTGGGCTCACGCTCTTGGTCTCACTCTAGTGGTCCCACTCTCATGGTCTCATTCTCGTGGTCCCACTTTCGTGGTCTCTCTCTCGTGGTCTCACACTCGTGGTCTCACTGCCATGGTTTCACTCTCCTGGTCCCACTCTCGTTGTCCCACTCTCGTGGTCCTACTCTCGTGGTGTCACTTTCGTGGTCTCAATCTCGTTGTCCCACTAGCGGTCCCACTCTCGTGGTCCCACTCTCCTGGTCTCATTCTCGTTGCCCCACTTTCGTGGTCTCACTCTTGTGGTCCCACTCTCGTTGTCTCACTCTCGTGGTCCATCTCTCGTGGTCTTACTTTGGCAGTCTCTCTCTCTTTGTCTAACTGTCGTGGTCCCTTTCTCGCCGTCTCACTCTTGTCGTCCCACTCTTGGTTCCGCCTTCGTGGTCCCATTATCGTGGTCTCACTCATGGTCTCACTCTCGTGGTCTCACTCTCATGGTCTCACTCTCGTGGTCCCACTAGCGGTCCCACTCTCGTGGTCTCAATCTGATTTGTACAAAAGGTAAATTAGGTTGTACGCAGATGATTTCTCATTACTGTGGTATGCATAAATAAAACTTGAGATTGTGTATTGTTGTTGGTAGTGTGATGGTGGTGGTGCTTTATTAGTGGTGGTGGTGCTTTATTAGTGGTGGTGGTGCTTTATTAGTGGTGGTGATGAAGGATAGTACCTTGCTTTTACCTAGGGTAATTATCATGCAAAATTTCTTAGCAACGACAATATTCACCCCATTAGCAATTATGAAAGATCATTAACACATTTAACTTCGCAATTTTTCGGACAATAACATCCATCACTTTTAAAGGATGTGATTATCATGCTTGATCATAAATTAAGATCAAAAGAGTCGCCTAACTGCTCAAACAAGACTGTTGGATGGTTGAGGTCCTTACAATGAAAACCTCTTTTATCCCTCCAACCTTTCCTGGAAGGACCTTGACCCTTCCACCCCAGATTTGTATACCCTCCTAGTCATATTATTTTGTTCCTTCCTCCTTAAATATCTGCACCACTTCAACAGCGGCTTCTCAACTCTCTAAATTACAATACCAATAACCAAACATCTTTTAATCTCCAGGCTCCGAATTCTCTATATAATATTCGCAACACACATTAGACTGCAACACTACATCTCCACAACCTCCAGCCTCCTCACTGCAACATTTAAAACCAATGTTTTATATTCAAGTATCAGTACTGACACCACTGAGTTCTATTATTGTCTCCATGGATCAGTTCTTATTCTCTTCAGTTTTATGGTTCCTTCATCTTTCTCAGACTTTTCGATGTTCTTTTTAAATTTCCTATTTATTTATACCTTCCCAACTTCCTCCAACATTCTTCGCAACTTCAAAATCTTCCGAAATAATAAATCCCACTAATCCGAAATCCAGTCTTTTATTTTACTCTCATCACTGATTTTTTTATGTTCTCTTTTTAATTTCCTTTTTATGTATATACCTTCCCAAATTCCTCCCAAAAGAATCGTTTCATCGGCAAAAAGCAACTGTAGCAACCTCCACATTCTATCCACTACGTAATCGTTTAGACCCACACCTCTCCACAACACCTTGGCATCCACTTCTTTCACAGCCCTATCTGTAAATATGTTAAACCAGGGTGGCATCACACATCACTGTCTAACACCTACTGTTAATGATATATAAACCCTCTGTCCACCTAACATACCTTAACTTGAAAATCAATATCGGCATAAAATTTCTTTAATGCTTTCGGTTATCTTCTGCCTATTCTATGCATTTGCAATATTTGCCATAATGCCTCCTTGTCCTTCCTATCATAAGCGTTTTCTAAATCACTAATGAAATAATTTACTTACCTTTACCCCTTCGGTGTAAAAACTTGGTTTACACATCCCTTTCATAAAACCTCCTCATTTCTCTGTGATTCTGCTTTCTGTCTTATCTTATTTTATCTTTCCTGTTATTCTCAACAGGCATTTTTGTTTATTAACATATCGGCCGTTTCCCACCAAGGCAGAGTGGCCCAAAAAAGAAAAACTTTCATCATCATTCACTCCACCACTATCTTGCCAGAGGCGCGCTCACACTACAGTTATAAAACTGCAACATTAACACCCCTGGCTGCCTTCAAGAAGGCACTAGACAAGCACCTAAAGTCAGTACCTGACCAGCCGGGCTGCGGTTTGTATGTCAGTTTGCGTGCGGCCAGCAACAACAGCCTGGTTGATCAGACCCTGATCCACCATGAGGCCTGGTCTCAGACTGAGCCACGGGGGCGTAGACTCCCAAAACCCTCTCCTCAACAACCACCTCGGCAACCCCTCCACAGCCCTCTGAATAATACATTTTGTAACCCAACACCTCCTAATTTCCAAACTATGAATTCTCTGCGTTATATTCATACCCCACATTGCCCTCAGACACGATATCTCCACTGCTTCCAGCCTTCTTTTTGTTGCAACATTCACCATCCATGCTTCACAGCCATATAAGAGCATTGGTATAACCATGTTTTCATATGCTCCCCTCTTTGCGTCCATGGATATTGTTCCTTGTGAAGAATTGAGACACTTATGCAACACATGGGAATCTTTATTGAGGAAACGTTTCGCCACACAGTGGCTTCATCAGTCCAATACAAAGTAGAAGTGGGTAAGGAGAGTAGAAGTTTGAGGTAATCAGTCCCTCAACCTGGAATCGATGTGTTCAGTCCATCACTCTTGTAGGAAGTGCAGCATAGGGCCAGAGAGGTGGCTTATATACTGCGGTGAGATGAGTTGAAGCAGGAGGAGGCGGGATCACCGCAGTATATAAGCCACCTCTCTGGCCCTATGCTGCACTTCCTACAAGAGTGATGGACTGAACACATCGATTCCAGGTTGAGGGACTGACTACCTCAAACTTCTACTCTCCTTACCCACTTCTACTTTGTATTGGACTGATGAAGCCACTGTATGGCGAAACGTTCATTCAATAAAGATTCCCATGTGTTGCATAAGTGTCTCAATTCTTCAATTTGTCGGTTTTCAAACCATTCATCACATCTGTCAGACACTGCAACATCATGGGATCTTGGTACAAAGACTTCAACGCTTGCCCAACCTTTGGACGACGACCTACTTACACCACCTACTTACACTAGTGGCAGGTCCCACTGTGATCCCGCCTCCTCCCGCTTCAACTCATCTCACCGCAGTATATAAGCCACCTCTCTGGCCCTATGCTGCACTTCCTACAAGAGTGATGGACTGAACACATCGATTCCAGGTTGAGGGACTGATTACCTCAAACTTCTACTCTCCTTACCCACTTCTACTTTGTATTGGACTGATGAAGCCACTGTGTGGCGAAACGTTTCTTCAATAAAGATTCCCATGTGTTGCATAAGTGTCTCAATTCTTCAACTTGTCGGTTTTCAAACCATTCATCACATTGTTCCTTGTCTCCACAGACTTCTTAGCGCACCGCTTATCTTTTTCCTCTTACCCATTGCAAAATTCACTTCATCTTTCATAGACCCATCTACTGACACGTCCACTCCCAAATATCTGAATATATTCACCTCCTCCATACTCCCTCCCTCCAAACTGGTATCCAGTAATAACTGGTTTAAAACCGACAAGTTGAAGATTGAGACACTTATGCAACATATTGGAATCTTCATTCCCATATATTGGATAAGCATCTCAGTCTTCAACTTGTCGGTTTTAAATCATTTATCACATCTGTCGGATGCTGCAACATCATGGGATCTTGATACAAGGAATTCTTCTACACTTGTCCAACATTTGGACGAAGACCTACTTACACTAGTGGATGGTTCCACTATGACCCCGCCTCCTCCTGCTTAGACTCACCTGACTACAGTATATAAGCCACTTCTACGGTCCTATGCTTTACTTTCTACAAGATTGATGGATTAAACACATCGACTCCAGGCTGAGGGACTGATTACCTCAAACTCCTCCTCTTCTTACTCCTTTCTGCTTTGTATTGGACTGATGAAGCTACTGTGTGGCGAAACATTTCTTCAATAGAGATCCCTGTGGAAAATTGCATTTATCTGAATGTAACTCATTATGTACATAACAGTAAATGATAACAAAGATAATTATTATTTATCAAAGTTACGTAGACAAGTAGGAATTTGGGACACCTAGGTCGCAAAAATGTCCCCCTTTGATACCTACAACTTTCATCCTCTTCAAGGGGGGCTCCTTGTTGTGGTGAAGAGGCTCTTGGTCTGAGGAATTAGACCTGTTGGTCTCCTTCCTCAGACCAAACTAATTACCCCCCAATCCCCCCTTCCCTATCCCATCCTCCCCTTTTTCTTTCCTCCTCCTCCTCCCCACCCCTCCCTTTTACCCTTCCTTTTTGGCCTTTGGGATTTTTTCCCACAGGCATGCTAGTTCCTAGGTAGGGGAAAGGGTACCGGGGTCCATCCCATTCCATTGAGGTTCTTGGCAGTGGCGTAGTTTGCCGTGGAATCTGGATTGCCTGAGGATGTCCCGATCCCTCTCCGGTATCCCAGAGGGTGGCTTTGGGTGTCTCTCGGGCGACGGGTGTATCTCTGGAAGCCACCTTTTGGATTCCGGGGGTGGTGGCCAAAGGAGGTATGCTTTGTGGTGGATATCCGGCCGCCCTCTCTTTTGTCCACCGAGGTAGCTCGGCAGATGTGAGGTTGCTATCCCGGATTGCTGGTTTACTAGCATGATGGGTAGGGCATGGCACGGGTTCCATGCTGCATCTGCGCTACTTGCGGTGCTGAGGTCCTCTTGGGCGTGGAGGGAGATTTCTGGCCCTTTCATTCCTCCTAGGAACTATCCCTCCCCGGTCCCCCCTTTTTTTATTCTTTTTTTTATTTTTATTTTCCTTTCTTCTTTCTTTTTTTTCTTAAAAACAAAAAGAAAGAAGTAACCTAACCATGGCAGCCCTAGTCCATGAACCTGCTACCCCCAGGCACCTTCTTGATACCGCACCCCGTTCTGACCCCGCCTCGTCTTTGGACCACTCTTCGGACACTCCTCATGCCTCTGTACCTCTTGCCGGTGCTGTTTCCTCACCCGCTTCAGGTACTGAGGTCTCGGCTGACTCCTTCAATTTATCTGACCTCCGCTCTCCTTTGACTATGCTTCCGGCCTCTCCCTCTACTGTGCAGCAATTTTCAAATAGCCGGCCCGTTCCACGTCGGATCAACTCTGATCCCACGCCTAAACGCCAACAACAATTACCTTCTGATGATGCTTCTCCACCTTCTCGTTCTTCTCAGAAAAGATCGACACGTCCTGCACTCCCTTTCTACGCTCAGTTTCAGAATGCACAATGGACTAAATTCTTCACTTTATGACCGACTTCCTCTACTGCCTGTCTTTCCGACCACAGTATTGGCAAGGCACTCGTACGCCATGTTGGTAAAGATATTTCTTTTCATGCTCTTAAGAGTGGTATGTGCATCATCACTGTACACAATGCTACCCAAGCTCATGATTTTTCTCTTCTTTCCCATATCGATACTGTTACTGTCATTATTGAAAAACATCATTCTCTCAATTCTTGTAGTGGTACCGTCATTCTGCCCCATACCATAGTTCAACAAAATTTCCAGATATGTGGCAATGACATTCTTGAACAGCTGGAACTCCAAAATCTCCCAATCCTCAAGGTAGACACGTATGTTCTTCCTACCCGCGGGCGGAGACGATACCCTAGCAATGTGGCTCATTTAACTTTTGACAGCCATGAACTCCCATCCTCAGTTTATGTAGTAGGACATCGGTTACAAGTTCGAAAGGTGATCCCTACACCGCAACAGTGTAGAAATTGCTGGCGATTTGGCCATCCAGCGAAATATTGCAGATCTATAGCCGAATGCCCAGTCTGTGGTGCCAATGACCATTCTAATACGTCTTGCCTTAATTGTCATGAGGCTTACCCTTCGTACTCTCGCCGTTGCCAAGTCTACTTAAATGAGCGGGAAATCCATTACCTCAAAGAGGCTGAAGGTCTCCCTTATGCCATGGCAGTTTCTCATCTCTGCCTCCAAGGGAGACTACCTCATGTTTCTTATTCCCATGTTTCAAAACGTCCCCCCACTTCTAGGGTCCCATCTTCTGCAGCCTCCTCTGTGGTTACCTCTCCCATAGTCACTCCTGTATCTAATTCTTTTGCTGTCCTAGGCTCAGACGTCCCTACTTCAATGCCTCAGTCTGTTCTCGCTTCTCCGTGTTCTCCCTCACATGCCTCAGTATCGACGAGATCTCGTACGACACCTCCTCCCAATCGTCCCTCTACTTCCCAGAAGTCAAAAAAAAAAATCCTTTAACCCCTCCTTCCCTTCTTCCACCTCTCTGTACCTGGTTCTTCCCCTCTCACTGGCTATGTTACAAGTGTAGAGGTTCACCCTCCTCCTCGTACTGTACCTTCTTCCACTGTTCCCTCCCAAGTTTCTTCCTCTTCTGCCACCTCCCAGGTTTCTGCCTCTTCTGTCCCCTTCCATGCTTCTTCTCCAGTTCCCTCCACCCTTTCGCCCCCCCTACCTTGGTACAGTCCATTACAGTTCCAATCTTTACTCATCCTCCCCCTACCATCTCCAATATTGTCTCCCATACGACGTCTCTGAATTCCGAAACACTTGAAGCAATCTCTGAATATATTGCAGAGACCAAACCATCAATGGACACTGATCCACCCTCTGTTCCTTCTCTCTCCTCTCCTCCATCTGCGCAGCTCCTTTCTTCACAGCACACCATTCCTTTGCTGCTTGAACGTTTTCCACTGCCTCCGCATGTGGACTTTTCTAACCCCTCTAGTCCATAGGAACCCTTACCTGTGGATTTCAGGTATCTTTATCATTGCCAATCATGGCCTATTTACAGTGGAATATATGCGGCCTCACGGGTAATCGGGGTGAGCTTCAGATGTTACTCTCCCAGTTTTCCCCTTTTGGTGTTTGCTTACAGGAACCAAAATTACACTCTGCTGTTATCTCTCCCATCTCGGGCTATAATTTATTGTATTCTTCAGATCCTTTTCCTGATGGGACCTATAATGAAAGTGCCCTTCTTCTATACACTGATATTCCGTACCATCAGCAATTTGTTCGTACTTCGCTGCATTACACAGCAGCCCGTATCCACTTGCATAGGTGATACACGCTCTGTTCTTTATATCTCTCTCCTTCTCGGGCATTATCTATTCCGGATATTGCCTTTCTTGTTTCGTCATTACCGCCACCGCTTCTGCTACTTGGCGATTTTAATGCCCATCATTTCCTCTGGGGGTGCTCACTGTAATTCCCGTGGCATACAGTTGGAGGCTTTTCTTGCCACCCACCCCCTCCATGTTTTAAATACAGGTACTCACACCCATTTTGATCCTCGGTCTCACACTCTCTCTTGCATCGATCTCTCAGTCTGCTCTTCCTCCGCCGCATTAGACTTCACCTGGTCTGTTCTCCCGGATTTACATGGCAGCGATCATTTCCCAATCATTCTTACTTCCCCTTCATATTCACCACCTCTTCGTATCCCACGCTGGCAATTTGATCAGGCAAATTGGAATCTTTACTCACAACTAACTGTTTTTAGTGAGGTTCCTTTTTCGTCCTCCATTGATGAGCTTTTACACCTCTTCTCGTCCTCCGTTTTAACTGCAGCTTCTCATTCTATACCCCAAACTTTGGGCAGGCATTCTCAGAAATGCATGCCTTGGTGGTCTCCTGCTTGTGCTCGCGCAGTACGTTTGAAACGCGCTGCATGGGGCAGGTACCGGTACAATAGAACCACGGAGAGACTTCTTGATTTTAAGCAAATCACTCGCCGTGTCATCCGTGACGCTAAACGCACTTGCTGGCGAGATTATGTCTCCACCATCACCTCTGCTTCCTCTATGAGTGCAGTCTGGAAAAAAGTACGAAAACTGAGTGGTAAATATTCTCCAGACCCGGCTCCTGTTCTGCAGGTTGCCGGTGTTGATATAGCAGATCCACTAGATGTTGCCAATGAAATTGGCAATCATCTGGTCCATATTTCTCAAGGGCTCCATCTATGCCCCTCGTTTCTTTCCTCAAAGTCTGCCAGAGAGTTAGCACCCTTGGACTTTTCTTCTCTCAGAGAAGAACAGTATAATGTGCCTTTTACACTTCAAGAACTGGAGGCAACACTCTCAGCTTGCCGATCATCGGTAGCTGGGCCCGACGACATTCATATTCGTATGCTACAACATTTACATCAGTCAGCCCTTGCAGTCCTATTACGCCTTTTCAATCTTATTTGGTCAGAAGGAGTTCTTCCACAGCTGTGGAAATCTGCCATTATTCACTATCGTCCCATTGCTCTTACCAGTGCAGTTTGCAAAGTGATGGAACGCCTGGTAAATAGACATTTAGTGTGGTATTTAGAGACACACAACAGTCTCTCCACTCGTCAATATCGCTTTCGTAAGGGACGTTCTACCATAGACCCCTTACTACACTTGGATTCGTATGTTCATAATGCCTTTGCAAATAACCACTCAGTTAATGGCATATTTTTTGACCTTGAGAAGGCATATGACACAACTTGGAGGTATAATATTTTGGCCCAAGCCCACTCCTTAGGCCTCCGAGGCAATCTACCATCCTTCCTTAAGAACTTTTTAACTGACAGGCATTTCCGTGTTCGGGTTAATAATGTGCTCTCCCCGGACTTTATCCAAGCTGAAGGTGTCCCCCAGGGATGTGTTCTGAGCTCAACACTTTCTCCTTGCTATAAATGATTTGGCCTCTAGTCTTCCATCAAATATTTGGTCATCACTCTATGTTGATGACTTCGCTATTGCCTGTGCAGGCGCTGACTGTCACCTCATTACAGTTTCTCTCCAGCATGCGGTCGACCGTGTTTCCAATTGGGCCACCACACATGGGTTTAAATTTTCCAGCACGAAAACTCACCAAATTACTTTCACTAGACGCTCTGTCATCTCCGATCATCCTTTGTACCTCTATGGCTCCCGTATCCCTGAACGTGATACAGTCAGGTTTCTGGGCCTCCTCTTTGACCGTAGGTTATCCTGGACACCTCACATTACCTCTCTGAAGGCAACTTGTCACATCCGGCTGAACCTTCTAAAAGCCCTTGTTCATCTTTTATGGGGAGCTGATCGTCGAATTCTCCTTCGCCTACATTCCACCCTCATTTTATCGAAACTTGATTATGGTGACTAGATCTATTCAGCGGCCTCTCCTGCTACAATCACCAAGGATTACGTTTATGCCTTGGTGCTTTTCGCTCTTCCCCTGTTGAGAGCCTCTATGTAGAAGCGAACATTCCATCCTTATCCGATAGCCGTGATGCCCATTGCCTTCGCTACTGTGTATACTCTCATGATCTCCGCAATCCTTCCATTTATAGAATGGTCACTGATATTAGTAGACATTATTTGTTTGCCGCCCCTGTTTACTCTGTCCCTTCTCTCTTCTCCTACATTCGCTCTTGTCTTCTCTTCAATTACCACCTTTCTATGTTCATGTAGCATCTCACTTTTCCCTACCTCCCTGGGAAGTTCAAGCTGTTCGAGTCTGTTCTTTCTCTCTCCCTTGCTCGAAAGTCCAACTGCCTACGGTCGCTTCCCGCTCTCTTTTTCTTGACCACTTCCACTCTCATTCTCATGCCATTGCAGTGTACACAGATGGCTCTAAGTCTTCTGACGGCGTAGGATTCGCAGCAGTGTTTCCGGACAGCGTCATACGAGGGCATTTACTATCTTCGGCTAGTATTTTTACTGCTGAATTGTATGCCATTCTTGCAGCACTTATCCGTATTGCATCTGTGCCTGTGTCATCATTTGTGGTTGTCTCAGACTCCTTCAGTGCTTTACAGGCTATACAGAAATTTGATACACCTCACCCCTTATTCCTCCGTATCCAACTTTGGCTACGCCGCATCTTTACCAAGCATAAAGATATTGTTTTTGTTGGGTCCCTGGTCATGTTGACGTACAAGGCAATGAACAGGCAGACACTGCTGCGCAGTCAGCAGTACATGACCTACCAGTTTCATATAGAGGTATTCCATTTACGGACTATTTTGCTGCAATAGCTACCCACCTTCATACCCATTGGCAACAACGTTGGTCTACTATGCTCGGTAACAAACTTCAATCTATTAAACCGAGTATAGGTTACTGGTCGTCTTCTTCTCACCAGTGTCGAGGTTGGGAGACTACTCTCTCCCGTCTTCACATTGGCCATACTCATCTTACTCATGGATATCTCATGGAGAGGCACCCTGCTCCTCTCTGTGAGAATTGTCAGGCTCCATTATCAGTCAGCCACATTCTGTTGGACTGCCCACTTTATCAACGAGCATACAGAATTTACCTCTGTCGTCGTCTTCGCTCCGCTGCTCTCTCTTTACCTTCCGTTCTCGCTGATGGACCCACCTTTCATCCGGACTCTCTCATTGACTTTTTGACCACAACTGACTTACTTCACAAACTCTGATGCCTTCAGCCCTTTCTACCTCAATCTCTTGCTACCCTCTACCCCCGCACTATCCCCTGCCCCACTGTTTTCTGTAACCTACTGATCATCCCTCCCCCTTTCTGCCGCCCAATACCCTCGCTTCCTTCCCTACCCTGCAGCGCTGTATAGCCCTTGTAGTTTAGTGCTTCTTTTTGATTATAATAATAATACAACTCTCATATCCACAAGTTGCTCTAGACCTATTAATTACAAATGAAATATGTATCACCAGGAATTCTGGTAAATATATAAATTTGTGGACTGTATATTAAAATTAATAATTGATTATATATATACAATTTACATAACAGAAGGAGAATATATCTTAATATCACTCACCAATTTGACTGGAGATTAAGTTGTATCATACTCAGAAAACCTCACTGTCTATACATGAAAATAACACTGGCCAGAGTTAAACATTAACAGATTTATCTGAGGTTCCTGGAGCTGTCTTGTCCAGTCACCTGATATCTCAAGTTATGCAGGAATGCAAATCCAACAATTTCGGCTCCTATTTGAGAAGTGTCAGCCCAATTTTACTTCTAGAGCACGAAAATTCTTCCCAATATTCACTAACGTTTGTTACTCAATTCAAAAAGCAATGGCTAGTCCCTTCTGCGCAGGCACAGTTTCCCATTTTTATAACATAAATTTTATTAAATACAGTATGGCCATCTATTTACATATAACTACTGTATTTCTGGAAAATATATACAGTATTTTCCACACTGCGGCCGGGCGGAGTTCGTTGCTAAATGACTCAAATTGCTCATTTGACAATGGTGGAGGACCTGGGTACATATAGGATCTGGCATCCACACGGCGACATATTACACAAGATTTAATCACCCTTTTTACACTTTGCCGTCCTTGTGGAATCCAGAAAGTTTCCCTAATACAATTTAAGGTATCTTGTACCCCACCATGCATTACATTTTTATGGGCATTTAAAACAATTAAATTTGTTAGATGATGAGTTTTGGGCAGTAAGATAGGGTGTTTAGCATAATCACCCAATTCAGCATTTTGTAACCTACCTCTGCACCTAATTACATTGTTCTCTAAATACAATTTTTCTTTCCATCATCAATTTAATCTCATTTCCATAGATTTCTTCTTGTACCCTCTTTATCCAATATTCAAGAGGATGTGAAAACTTATATGAGATATTCATCTTGTTTAGAAATTTAAACACCAACTTAGTTACATTGATTAGTTTGGGTAAAGAGGAATACCTATTTATATCAATGGTTAATGAAGGACAAACTATTTGAGCGGTGGTCACAGTAATTTCAACAGGAGCAATATACGCCTTTTGTACAGGCCAATTAGTTTTATTTACCAACCAGCTCAGTCCTTTAAACCATGATACAGCATTTACAAATTTAGCATAAGGTAAACCTCGAGACAAGAAATCAGCTGGATTCTCCTCACCAGGTATATGATTAAATGTTAAAATATGCTGACCCAAACTATTATACTTCTCTTGCATCTGATTAATTTCAGCGACTCTGTTTTGTACGTACACAATTTTACTGTTTCCATTACGAATCCATTGTAAGGATACCTCATTATCAGACCAAATTACAGTGTCGCTAATATTTATCTCCTGCAACTTATTTCTTATATAATTAGCTAATTTGACACCTACATAAATGGCTGTTAATTCCAACTGAGACAAGGTATGTGATTTAATTGGAGACACTTTAGCCTTAGACAAAACAAGAGAAATAACACTATTACATTGAAGATAAGCAACTGCTCCATATGCCAATTTTGAAGCATCACAAAAAATGTGGAGTACATTTTTTCCATTTGGATTGGCCACCTGGCGTGGGAACTCCAACATTGGATTTTTTTCATAATCACCAATTAATTCATCCCACCTGTTAATGAATTCCTCAGGTAGAATTTCATCCCAAGCACATTTAAGTTTCCATGCTTCCTGTATTAATAATTTCCCTCTTATAGTAAGGGGTGACACTAAACCTAGTGGATCAAAACATTTGGAAACTTCAGCAAGCAAAACTCTCTTAGTTAGTTTATTGGGGATACTGTAATTATTAGGTTTTAACATTAACAAATCTCTCTCAGTATCCCAAGTTAATCCCAATACATTACTACATTTTGGCACTTCATCTCCAGGGTAATCTTTACTTATTTTGTCCTTTAATTTGGACGAATTACTATTCCATTCCCTCAGAGGCATATTTGCACTTTGCATTATTTTATTAGCCTCTCCATAAGTCATTAACAGTTCCTCTTCAGTTGACGTCACACCCAGGAAATTGTCCACATAAAATTGTTTGCTCATTACTTTTGAAGTAGGAATGGACTGGATGTAGCACCAAATAATACGCTCCTAAAGCGAAAGGTTTTCAGAGGGCTAAGTGGGTCACTGGGATTCTCAGGCCATAAGAAGCGGGTACAATCCCGGTCAGCCTCTTGTAAACCCACTCTTAGGAAAGCTTTACTTATGTCAGCAGTAAAGGCATAATTTTTCATCCTGAAATTTAATAAGATATCCCCTAATTTTTCCGTCAACGACGGACCTGTCATCAAACAGTCATTTAAACTAGGTACATTTTTGTTACTCCTGGCACTACAATTAAACACAATCCTCAAAGGAGTGGTCTTAGAATCCTTCTTCACTCCGTGATGTGGCAAATAGTGACCATATATTTTGGCTTGCTCAGGAGGTACCTCTTCTATAAATTTATTAATTAACTGCTCAGCAATTATATCATTCTAGGAAGTTAACAATTCTGGTGTCTTACTCAGTTCACGGAGCTGAGCCTTTAACTGTCCATATGTCATTCTGTAATTAGTGGGCAATTCTGGATGGTTCAGTCTCCACGGAAGTCGTACCCAGTATTGTCCAGATTCAAATTTTACATCTCTCAAGAACTGTTCCTGAGTAAAAGAATCGTCTGGACTTTCTTCATTTACATTTATTCCAATGCTGTCTAATTCCCACAATTTATGCACTGGCTCAACGCCATCCTCTATGGAAGAATTATACTGGGGCACGACTTCATGAGTAAGACACACAGTTATGGTATTTGTAGTTTCCTCTAGTCATGTATTATTATTACGAGGAATCCTACCATACATTACATGGCCTCCTGCAGTCTTCAATAGGGTGACACCACATTTCTTTACCATAACCTTTACAAAGGAGGCATAATAGTCACTACCTATCAAAATATTTATTGGGCCTACAGAATCATCACTTACCCCAGAAGGTGCTAAATTTACATTATGTGAGAGTCTTTCTGTAGCTTTACTAAGCCCTACTGTAGATATTTTCTCTGGAAGTCTATCTACAATTACTGCATTAACACGTTTTTTCTCATTGCCTGACAGTTACAAAAACAGTGTCATACAATTGAGCCCTTTTATCCGAGAGAAAACCAGATAATTTTAAAGTTGTGGGATCTCCCATCTGTACTTTCATACCATCAAGACATTTACGTTTTATGAAAGTACGCTGGGATCCCTGGTCCAATAATGCATTTACATTTTTTATCATCAATTTTTACCTGTAACACAGGTAAGACTATTTCAGCAAAACCATCATTATTAACATTAGCAGCAATTTTTACATTAACCACTGTTGTGTCAGGAATGTCAACATTATCATTATTATCAACATTGTCATACAGACCCTTACACATGACTGTATGGTGTCTTCCTTTATGACATTGATAACAGTTGTTTAATTTGGCATGACAATCCTTTATATTGTGATTACCTAAACACCTGATACATCTGTCAAGTTCCTCCAATCTTTCAACTTTATCATTCCATGAACTGTATGCATTTCAATTCTTAGAAAAATGAGTATCCTTGCAGAAGATACAATCTCTCTTTTCTTTGACTGGTTTCTTATTAACTGGGCTACTCTTAAGGGGGTACTTATTCTTCTTACCTTGTGGAGAATCATTATTTCTGATTCTTGCTACTTGATATGTACCTATGCAACTGTTTTTAGGAAATGAAATTTGATTATTACCATTGGGATAATTTTTCCCTTTGTGAAACTTGACAGATATCTCAGAGTTATTATGTGTTGCATCTTTAAAATGAGTTAGTTGGCTGGTCTGCAACTGCACAATTAATTCTTGTAGACCTAGTCTTATTTCCTCCAGACCAAAATAACCTTTCTGATATTTGTTCGAGATTCATTCAAGTGTTTTACAGCTTAATTTATTCTGTACCATGGCACTCAATAACCAGTCTGATTCCTTCAGATTATATTTATTACTTAAAGTTTTGAGAGTGCTCTCCAGTTTAATTCTAAACTGTTGTAAACCTTTGTAAGTGTGATCTGGAGATTTTAAATTAACAATAATATTCACTAGATCCAACCTACTTTGTTCTATATTACCATAAGTGACCTTCAACAAGTCAACTGTTTCCTTGTAAGAGTCATCTACATTGGGAAAGGCTTGTATGAGTATGTGAGCATCTCCTCTTATCTGTCCTTTGAGGCAAAATAATTTAGTTACACTGGCTAGGTCACTCCTGTCAAGCACAGCTGCTTTAAAAATTGACCAAAACTCCTCCCAATTTTCTCCAGGATTAAATACAAGTAAACATAATTCTGGGAATTTTGGCAAAGACATATTATTTGTTGGAATAGATTGATTAACTGCCTGGTTTACACATTTGAATTTATTCAAGGCCTGACTTTTACAAAAAAACAATCTTTTCCTCTAATTCATAATACTGATTAATCATAAGATCTACTTCAGTCTCATCTACACAGTTTACTAACAAATCTCCTTCATATTTGTTATAATATAATTTGTATGAATCATATCTATTCCCCAAAGCATCTAAATACAATTTTAAATCATCAGTATTCACAGTTTCTTGATTCATTAATTCCAAACATTTATTATATGCATTGGTTACATGACCCTTTCTAGCCTGTAGTGATGCTTTCTTTGCTCTTTATTCCATATGTTTGTCTTCTATATTAATTTCCTCATTTTCAGCCATGATGCAATGTTTTAAATTCAACTTAATAACACTGATTACAACTTACAACACTGATACAACCTACCTTTGAATAAATCCTAGTTACACTTGAGCTTTGCAGTTACATGTAAGAATATTGTAATATAAATTTTAAATACACATTAAAAATGTTAGCTACACTTGAGCTTAGTAATTACACATGTAAGAAAATTATAATATAAATTTTAAATACACATTAATAATGTTAGCTACATTTGAGCTTAGTAATTACACATGTAAGAAAATTATAATATAAAATTTAAATGTGCATTAATACAAACCTTTAGCCAGACTTGGCTTATCAAAATTAATATTATACAAATTAATATAAATCTTTGCCAGAATTTGGCATAGCAAAATTAATATTATACACATTAATATAATTAGCTACACTTGGCTTATCAATTACACATACACTGATATAAATCTTGGCCAGATTTGTCTTATCAAATTAATATTGTAATAATTATAATCCACTACACATTAAGTAAATTTGTGAACTTAACATCCACCTCCTTCTGTCATTTCACATACAATTATTAAGTAATTAACTAATTAATGACTTCACTAATTACCTCCGGTTCAAGAAAGACCAACGGCCATATTAAATGTGGGAAATTGCATTTATCTGAATGTAACTAATTATTTACATAACAGTAAATGATAGCAAAGATTATTATTTATCAAAGTTACATAGACAAGTAGGAATTTGGGACACCTAAGTCGCAAAAATGTCCCCCTTCGATACCTACAACTGTCATATCCACAAGTTGCTCTAGACCTATTAATTACAAATGAAATATGTATCACCAGGAATTCTTGTAAAAATGTAAATTTGTGGACTGTATATTAAAATTAATAATTGATTATATATATATATACAATTTACATAACAGAAGGAGAATATCTTAATATCATTCACCAATTTGACTGGAGATTAAGTTGTATCATACTCAGAAAACCTCACTGTCTATACATGAAAATAACACTGGCCAGAGTTAAACATTAACAGACTTATCTGAGGTTCCTGGAGCTGTCTTGTCCAGTCGCCTGATATCTCAAGTTATGCGGGAATGCACATCCAACAATTTCGGCTCCTATTTGAGAAGTGTCAGCCCAATTTTACCTCTAGAGCACGAAAATTCTTCCCAATATTCACTAACGTTTGTTACTCAATTCAAAAAAACAATGGCGAGTCCCTTCTGTGCAGGCACAGTTTCCCATTTTTTATAACATAAATTTTATTAAATACAGTATGGCCATCTATTTACATATAACTACTGTATTTCTGGAAAATATATACAGAATTTTCCACAATTCCCATATGTTGCATAAGTGTCTCAATCTGATATCCAATGTTTCATTACCTAAATATTTTTGTTATCCTCATCACCTTATTCTTTCCTATATTCACTTTTAATTTCTTTCTTTTACATACGCTACCAAACTCGTCCAACAACCTCTGTAACTTGTCTTCAGAATCTCCCGAAAGCACAGTGTCGTCAGCAAAAAGCAACTGTGACAACTCACTATGTGTCAGATTCTTTGTCTTTTAATGCCACACCTCTTGCCAACACTCGAGCATTCACTTCTCCTACAACCCCATCTAAAAATATATTGAATAACTATGGTGATATCACGCATCCCTGTCTAAGGTCTATTTTTACTGGGAAATAGTCTCCCTCTTTCCTATATACTCTAACCTGAGCCTCACTATCCTCGTAAAAACTTCCCATTATCATTTACACCTGGCACCCCAAAATAGACATTCCTCTATTATTCTAACACCCATTTTTTTCTTCCTTTTTCCTATACATATGAACTATGCTTGCTCTCTGCCAAATTCTAGGTACCCTTCCAGCTTTCATTAATTATTTTTTTATTAACATACTGCCCGATTTCGCTCCATTCTCTTTACATGTCCGAACCACCTCAACAACCCTTCCTCAGCCCTCTGGACAACAGCTTTCATTAATAGCTTCACTAATTTTTAACATTTTTGTGTTAATCCCATCAGTCATAGCAGCTTTACTCCCCTTCCATTCTTCCTACTGTGTCAAGCGCTTATCCCAAACTCATATCTGGCTTTTGTTTACCCCATTACATTGTTACACACTCCTGCTCACAGTGTAAAATAACTGTTTCCCTTTCTTCTTCATCATTTAACAGGTCCTTAAATATTCCCTCCACCTTGTTAGTACCTTCGCCTTCTCAGTTAGTATCAATATTTCGTTTTTAAATTCTAAATCCTTTAAATATACTTTAAATATTCATTAAATGAAGAAATATGTCACCTCTTTAGATTATGCAGTTGAACTGTATTATAAACACGAATTCCGCAATGTATATATTCTTATTAAACAGGTACTTGTAAATCCCGGTGCCTAGCGACAGATACGTGCGGAGCTTGGTCCCTTGTTGAGACTGAAGAGGGTAATGGAGAGTGTCTGCTCGCTCATGGAGGACCTACCAACTACACCACGATCGTCAGTGCCAAAGCTACATATTACTTCAAGCAAAGTGAGGGAGAAATACAACATTCTGAATGTATTTACTCCTAACAGTATAGGAAAGATACAGTACATTTTGTTAACAAAGTGATATTTGCTATAGCGACTATTTTAAAACATTTACTGTTTCTAAACCTAAAATGATGCGATTATCAATTGATAGCAATAGTTTATGAATAGTGGATTTATTACCTCCAACTTAATTACTCTCCAATTCATTTTGGAGGTATTTGGAAGAGTAGGAATAAGTTTATATCGTGTATTATGAAGGTATAGAAGTAATTGGAGAAACGTGAGAAAAATTTATTGGAATGTGGAAATAATTCAGAAGTGAACCATTAATTAGGAATTATTATGGTGAGATTAGAAGGGACTGAATCATAATTCAGAAAGACGCATGAAAGTATGGTGTCCTGAAGGAATGAACTGGAAAAGTTGGAGGTGTGTGGGAGTTGGAAGACACAGTGACAAACAATTTTTTTCATTGACAATTATGTAAAATACTTCAGAAACTTCACCTAACATTTCCTAACCTAACGTGTTTTTTTTAACTAAATTCTACTAAATGTATCATACATCAGTTTAAATTTATTAAATATAAATTAATATCAATGATGAGCCTAGCGAACTAGACTAGTTAGAGCATCGCTAACTTTATCTGGCTTCCCACAGGGTGACGAGGGATCGAGTCTCGCCCAGCCACAGTTTCGTTAATAATTCAGAATGACTTGTTTCGAGATTTTATTATTATTATTATTATTATATATATATATATATATATATATATATATATATATATATATACACACATATATATTTATATATCAATAACAACACTGCACTAGCCAAGGACTCGAACCCATGCTGCTTTGGCCTGCCTCATGGTGGGCGAAAACACATGACGCCCTTATCCACTGAACTCTTAAGGATCGTATGGTCCAGTGAATAAGGGCGTCATATATATATATATATATATATATATATATATATGTATATATATATATATATATATATATATATATATATATGTCATGCCGAATATGTAAAACTGGTCATTAGCAAGAACTCATTTAAAATTAAGTCCTTTCTAAAATTTTCTCTTATATGTTTAAAGATATATTTTTTTCATTAATGTTGATGTAAAAATTTATAATTTTGCACCAAAAAGGAACTTAGAAAACTTACCTAACCTTATTACAACAAGAACAATTTATTTTAGCCTAACCCAACTAAAAATATATTAGATTTGTTTACAGTAATTTAATACTAAACAAACACAATCAAATATATTTTTTTCGTTAGGTTCAGAATGATTTTGGCGAAATTATTGCATACACAAATTTTCACTTGTCCTATATGGTAAGATGAGCGTTGCTATTTAAGCCAAGATCGCAAGTTCTGTATGATAACTCTATACTGCACGAATAGAACAGTATCCTGAGGCAGATTTTTACGAAAGTACTTAACCTTACTATAGAAGACGGACAGTGGAACCTAGCTATACTTCCAGTCAGCCTAGGAGGCATTGGTGTCCGCAAGTCATCACAGATTGCCCTACCTGCTTTTCTCTCCTCATGTGTTGCATCCAGAGGGCTTGTAGCAGCGATTTTCCCTGAACTTCTTAGGGGCAAGATTGGAGTCCATGACCAAAAGTTCATTGACGGAGCCATGATCTGGGATAATCTAACGGGCTCTGAAACCAGACCTGCTCCCCCCAATAACTATAAACAATCGTACTGGGATGGTCCAATAGTGGAGAATATAGCCTCAACAATGCTTCACTGTGTGTCAGGGAAGGATAGAGCCCACCTCCTGGCAGTGAGAGCCCCTCATGCAGGGAACTTTCTGTTGGCTGTTCCCAACTCCAGCCTTGGCACACGCCTCGACCCACAGACCATCCGCATTGGTGTTGCCCTTCGACTTGCAGCCCCTATTCTCGCCCAACACAGGTGTATTTGTGGCAGTGAAGCAGCAGACCGATTCGGGTACAATGGTCTTGTGTGCCGTAAATCCGATGGAAAGATTGCAAGACATGAGGAGGTTAATAACATCAAGATTAGCCTCACAACAGCCGGATGCCCAGTAGTAAGGGAGCCACCCCAACTATGCAGATCTAATGGCAGCCAGAAGCGTCCAGACGGGAAGCAGGTGGTGTGGGACTATACATGTGCATCTACCTTGGCTGATACTTATCTCCAATACACCAGGGAGGAAGGAGGGGCAGCTGCCAGCTTCAGGGAGTCCCAAAAGTTTAGAAAA
Source organism: Cherax quadricarinatus (assembly GCF_038502225.1). Classification (NCBI taxonomy): domain Eukaryota; kingdom Metazoa; phylum Arthropoda; class Malacostraca; order Decapoda; family Parastacidae; genus Cherax; species Cherax quadricarinatus. Next base: position 369,888 of record NC_091343.1, read on the forward strand.
TATGGAGAACTTGCCCAACATTACATGTTTGTTACCAAAGGCTCAGAGACCCTTGGCTCATGGGGAAAGAGTGCATCTAAATTCCTTAAGGAGCTGGGAATAAGACGCGTCAGGGTAACTAGGGATTCCAGGCCAGCTAGTTTTCTGTTCCAGCGGCTCAGTGCGGTTGTTCAAAGGGGTAATGCCTGCTGTATTTTGGGCACACGCCCCAGCTCTGAGGAGCTGGATGAGATTTTCGCCTTATAATCGGTGACACATACATAATAACATGTACTGTATATGCCACCTTTATATTAACAATGTATCTCTTAAATCATCTGTACTATATTATGTAATAAAGTATTCCTATTGGTAAAAAAAGAATGAAAAGATGGTGTGGTAGGGGAAGCGGAATATTCAAACGGCTTCAGGAAGAAATCCAAATATTCTTCCTTGAAGCCTTTTTATCCACTTCTCCGAGGCTATGGGTCCCACAATTTACACCAGAGGTGGACCCCATCATATATATATATATATAATATATATATATATATATATATATATATATATATATATATATATATATTTTATTATCACACTGGCCGATTCCCACCAAGGCAGGGTGGCCCGAAAAAGAAAAACTTTCACCATCATTCTCTCCATCACTGTCTTGCAGAAGGGTGCTTTACACTACAGTTTTTAAACTGCAACATTAACACCCCTCCTTCAGAGTGCAGGCACTGTACTTCCCATCTCCAGGACTCAAGTCCGGCCTGCCGGTTTCCCTGAACCCCTTCATAAATGTTACTTTGCTCACACTCCAACAGCACGTCAAGTATTAAAAACCATTTGTCTCCATTCACTCCTATCAAACACGCTCACGCATGCCTGCTGGAAGTCCAAGCCCCTCACACACAAAACCTCCTTTACCCCCTCCCTCTAACCTTTCCTAGGCCGACCCCTACCCCGCCTTCCTTCCACTACAGACTGATACACACTTGAAGTCACTCTGTTTCGCTCCATTCTCTCTACATGTCCGAACCACCTCAACAACCCTTCCTCAGCTCTCTGGACAACAGTTTTGGTAATCCTGCACCTCCTCCTAACTTCCAAACTACGAATTCTCTGCATTATATTCACACCACACATTGCCCTCAAACATGACATCTCCACTGCCTCCAGCCTCCTCCTCGCTGCAACATTCATCACCCATGCTTCACACCCATATAAGAGCGTTGGTAAAACTATACTCTCATACATTCCCCTCTTTGCCTCCAAGGACAAAGTTCTTTGTCTCCACAGACTCCTAAGTGCACCACTCACCCTTTTCCCCTCATCAATTCTATGATTCACCTCATCTTTCATAGACCCATCCGCTGACACGTCCACTCCCAAATATCTGAATACATTCACCTCCTTCATACTCTCTCCCTCTAATCTGATATCCAATCTTTCATCACCTAATCTTTTTGTTATCCTCATAACCTTACTCTTTCCTGTATTCACTTTTAATTTTCTTCTTTTGCATACCCTACCAAATTCATCCACCAATCTCTGCAACTTCTCTTCAGAATCTCCCAAGAGCACAGTGTCATCAGCAAAGAGCAACTGTGACAACTCCCACTTTATGTGTGATTCTTTATCTTTTAACTCCACGCCTCTTGCCAAGACCCTCGCATTTACTTCTCTTACAACCCCCTCTATAAATATATTAAACAACCACGGTGACATCACACATCCTTGTCTAAGGCCTACTTTTACTGGGAAATAATTTCCCTCTTTCCTACATACTCTAACTTGAGCCTCACTATCCTCGTAAAAACTCATCACTGCTTTCAGTAACCTACCTCCTACACCATACATCTGCAACATCTGCCACATTGCCCCCCTATCCACCCTGTCATACGCCTTTTCCAAATCCATAAATGCCACAAAGACCTCTTTAGCCTTATCTAAATACTGTTCGCTTATATGTTTCACTGTAAACACCTGGTCCACATACCCCCTACCTTTCCTAAAGCCTCCTTGTTCATCTGCTATCCTATTCTCCGTCTTACTCTTAATTCTTTCAATAATAACTCTACCATACACTTTACCAGGTATACTCAACAGACTTATCCCCCTATAATTTTTACACTCTCTTTTGTCCCCTTTGCCTTTATACAAAGGAGCTATGCTGCTCTCTGCCAATCCCTAGGTACCTTAACCTCTTCCATACATTTATTAAATAATTGCACCAACCACTCCAAAACTATATCCCCACCTGCTTTTAACATTTCTATCTTTATCCCATCAATCCCGGCTGCCTTACCCCCTTTCATTTTATCTACTGCCTCACGAACTTCCCCCACACTCACAACTGGCTCTTCCTCACTCCTACAAGATGTTATTCCTCCTTGCCATATACACGAAATCACAGCTTCCCTATCTTCATCAACATTTAACAATTCCTCAAAATATTCCCTACATCTTCCCAATACCTCTAACTCTCCATTTAATAACTCTCCTCTCCTATTTTTAACTGACAAATCCATTTGTTCTCTAGGCTTCCTTAACTTGTTTATCTCACTCCAAAACTTTTTCTTATTTTCAACAAAATTTGTTGATAACATCTCACCCACTCTCTCATTTGCTCTCTTTTTACATTGCTTCACCACTCTCTTAACCTCTCTCTTTTTCTCCATATACTCTTCCCTCCTTGCATCACTTCTACTTTGTAAAAACTTCTCATATGCTAACTTTTTCTCCCTTATATACAGCTTTATTTCGCTTAGGGCCAGGACATCCAACTTCTTTTCATTCATAACATCAGCAATCATCTGTTTCTTGTCATCCGCACTACATCCACGCACATTTAAGCATCCCAGTTTTATAAAGTTTTTCTTCTTCTCTTTTTTAGTAAATGTCTACCGGAGAAGGGGTTACTAGCCCATTGCTCCCGGCATTTTAGTCGTCTCATACGACACGCATGGCTTACGGAGGAAAGATTCTTTTCCACTTCCCCATGGACAATAGAAGAAATAAAGAGGAACAAGAGCTATATAGAAAAAGTAGAAAAACCTAGATGTATGTATATATATATATATGCATGTGCGTGTCTGTGAAGTGTGACCAAAGTGTAAGTAGGAGTAGCAAGATATCCCTGTTATCTAGCGTGTTTATGAGACAGAAAAAGAAACCAGCAATCCTACCATCATGCAAAACAGTTACAGGTTTCTGTTTCACAGTCATCTGGCAGGAGGGTAGTACTTCCCTGTGTGGTTGCTGTCTACCAACCTACCAACCTATGTAAAATATAGGGAGGTACCACCTCTAGAACTGTCATGGGGACCCTCATCCTCAGAGAAAAGAATAAACTTGCTTCAGGGAAAACTCAAGGTTCTCCCTGAAGCTGTTTGAGAATTTTCTCCTACCACCCCCTATATTTCAAGTATGTTTTATTTAAAGACAAAATACATTGGCCAAACATTCACAAAAATACAACAGAAAGTAAAACAACATAGGTAACTCAGAGCTACATCTCGAATACTTCGTCCAGCTCCCCTGCGGTGGGCCGCGTGCCCAGAATGCTGCAGGCATTTATATATATATATATATATGTCGTGCCGAATATGTAAAACTGGTCAATTAGCAAGAACTCATTTAAAATTAAGTCCTTTCTAAAATTTTCTCTTATAGGTTTAAAGATATATTTTTTTCATTAATGTTGATGTAAAAATTTATAATTTTGCACCAAAAGGAACTTAGAAAACTTACCTAACCTTATTATAACAAGCTCAATTTATTTTAGCCTAACCCAACTAAATATATTTTAGATTTGTTTACAGTAATTTAATACTAAACAAACACAGTGAAATATATTTTTTTCGTTAGGTTCAGAATGATTTTGGCGAAATTATTGCATACACAAATTTTTACTTGTCCTATATGGCAAGATGAGCGTTGCTATTTAAGCCAAGATCGCAAGTTCTGCCTATTCGGCACGACATATATATATATATATATATATATATATATATATATATATATGTATATATGTATATATATATATATATATATATTTATATATATATATATATGTATATATGTATATATATATATATATATATATATATATATATATATATGTATATATATATATATGTATATATGTATATATATATATATATATATGTATATATATATATATATATGTATATATGTATATATATATATATATATATATATATATATATATACATACATATGTCGTGCCGAATATGTAAAACTGGTCAATTAGCAAGAATTCATTTAAAATTAAGTCCTTTCCAAAATTTTCTCTTATACGTTTAAAGATATATTTTTTTTCATTTATGTTAATGTAATTTTTTTTAATTTTGCACCAAAAGTAACTTACAAAACTTACCTAACCTTGTTATAACAAGAGCAATTTATTTTAGCCTAACCCAACTAAATATATTTTAGATTTGTATACAGTAATTTAATACTAAACAAACACAATGAAATATATTTTTTCGTTAGGTTCAGAATGATTTTGGCGAAATTTTTGCATACACAAATTTTCACTTGTCCTATATGGCAAGATGAGCGTTGCTATTTAAGCCAAGATCGCAAGTTCTGCCTATTCGGCACGATATATATATATATATATATATATATATATATATATATATATATATATATATATATATATATATATATATATAATATATATATATATATATATATATATATATATATATATATATATATATATATATATATATATATATATATATATATATATATATATATATATATATATTGATAAGGTAGAGAAGTTTCGTTGCATTTATAGATTTGGAAAAGTCATATGTTAGAGTGGATAAAAGAACAACGTGCCAGATGTTTCAAATATATGGAATATGAAATGTTTTTGGGTATGCCCAAATGAGATAAATCTGTGGACTAAAATCACAAGGGTATTAAAAGAGGTCAACATCAAAGCTGCTTTCATAGAAAACCTGGAAGCTTTCTACAACAGATGCGAACATAAAAAGTCCGGGCTGAATGGTACTGCCCTTGATACTGGCCATGTAGTCAGAAACTGTAAGGCTGGAGATGATGTCCTGGTAGTCAGTAAATGGGGGGCTGATAGTGCTGTCCTGGGAGACAGTAATGGGGAAGCTGGAGGTGCTGTCCTGGGAGACAGTAATGGTGAAGCTGGAGGTGCTGTCCTGGGAGACAGTAATGGTGAAGCTGGAGATGCTGTCCTGGGAGACAGTAATGGGGAAGCTGGAGATGCTGTCCTGGGAGACAGTAATGGTGAAGCTGGAGATTTTGTCCAGGTAGTCGGGAATTATACGCAGGAAGGAATACATATAAATGACCTCATAGGGGACAGGAGCCATAGTAGGGAAACAAGTGTAGTCAAAGATAAGATAAAACCAATATTGCAAACTAGAAATACCGCAGGAAATAGCAAACAAGAGGACTCCACTAGCAATAGTGAGGATATATTACCAAAAACAACTGGTGGGAGCTCCATTGTTGGTGCTAGGGAGGATAGAAGTAAGACAGGGAAACATGCACCAACAGGGAATACAGTCACAGAAACCCAAGGCAAACGGAAACCAAGCCTGTGCACATACTATGCACTCGGTATCTGCTGGCATGGGAAATCTGGAAAAACAGATGGGACGTGCAACTATGACCACCCTAGGGAATGCCATGCCCATATGACAACAGGAAAATGCAAACTCCCTTCCTGTAAGCTTTTTCACCCTGAACTGTGTACCTCTTCAGTACAGGAAAGACTGTGCTATAACTTAAATTGCCAGGCATACCATCTAAAGGGGACAAAAAGATACAAAACATCCAGGCCATGGGAAAACCTGGGTAGCCACAGCCACTCAAGAGGGAGAGGTTTTTTAGTGCCAGGAAGGAAAAAAACTGGCAGGAAATGGCAGAAATCGTACACCAAATCCAGTCATTCCTGGAGTGGAACCACAGTCGATGGCCTCCACTCCAAACCAACAGATACAGATACTAATGCCGGAAAAAAAATCCCCCCCCCAGTACCAACAATACCACCAGTCCGATAACATTCTTCTTTGCAAATATACAGGGTCTAAAGCCAGCAACAAACAACAAAATACCTTTCATCCGTGGACTGCTTGCAGAGGCAAAGGCAATGTTCGCGGCTTTCACTGAGACCCACATAAAGGATCACTTGGACAACGAAATATGGATCCCAGGTTACAACCTATACAGATGTGACAGAGTGAACAGGCAAAAGAGTCACTTGTTTGCACAGAACTGCTAAATGCCTCAAATGATGTAGTGGAAGTTTTAGCAGTAAAGGTCGAGAACCAAAACCTAGTCATTGTGATAGTCTACAAGCCTCCGGATGCAACATCCCAGCAATTCCAGGAACAGCTGTTAAAAATTGACCACTGTCTGGAAAACCTTCCAGCTCCTGCACCCAACATCTTGCTCCTGGGGGATTTCAACTTAAGGCACCTAAAATGGAGGAATATAGCAAATAATATTGTTGCAGTAATAACACCAGGAGGCAGCTCTGATGAAATCTCACACTCACGCGAGCTTTTAAATCTCTGCACAAAATTCAATTTAAACCAGCAAATAATAGAGCCTACTAGACTGGAGAATACACTAGACCTCATCTTCACTAACAATGATGATCTGATAAGAAATATCACCATATCAAAAACAATATACTCAGATCACAACATAATTGAGGTTCAGTCATGTATGCGCGGAGCCCCAGACCGACATAATGAGATTAGTCACGAGGGAGCATTCACCAAATTCAACTTCAATAACAAAAACATAAAGTGGGACCAAGTAAACCAAGTCCTAACCGATATAAGCTGGGAAGATATACTAAGCAACACAGACCCCAACTTATGCCTAGAACAGATTAACTCGGTGGCACTCGATGTATGCACAAGGCTTATTCCTCTAAGAAAAAGGAGGAGTAGATGTAAAACAGAAAGAGACAGGCGCTCCCTTTACAGGCGACGGAAAAGAATAACAGAGCGGCTAAAAGAGGTCAATATATCTGAAATGCGTAGGGAGACACTGGTCAGAGAAATAGCAAGCATCGAACTTAAGCTAAAAGAATCCTTTAGGAGTCAGGAATCGCGGGAAGAACTAAAAGCCATAAATGAAATCGAAAGAAACCCTAAGTATTTCTTCTCCTATGCCAAATCAAAATCGAGAACAACGTCCAGTATTGGGCCCCTACTTAAACAAGATGAGTCCTACACAGATGACAGCAAGGAAATGAGTGAGCTACTCAAGTCCCAATATGACTCAGTTTTTAGCAAGCCGCTAACCAGACTGAGAGTCGAAGATCAAAATTAATTTTTTATGAGAGAGCCACAAAATTTGATTAACACAAGCCTATCCGATGTTATCCTGACGCCAAATGACTTCGAACAGGCGATAAATGACATGCCCATGCACTCTGCCCCAGGGCCAGACTCATGGAACTCTGTGTTCATCAAGAACTGCAAGAAGCCCCTATCACGAGCCTTTTCCATCCTATGGAGAGGGAGCATGGACACGGGGGTCGTCCCACAGTTACTAAAAACAACAGACATAGCCCCACTCCACAAAGGGGGCAGTAAAGCAACAGCAAAGAACTACAGACCAATAGCACTAACATCCCATATCATAAAAATCTTTGAAAGGGTCCTAAGAAGCAAGATCACCACGCATCTAGAAACCCATCAGTTACACAACCCAGGGCAACATGGGTTTAGAACAGGTCGCTCCTGTCTGTCTCAACTATTGGACCACTACGACAAGGTCCTAAATGCACTAGAAGACAAAAAGAATGCAGATGTAATATATACAGACTTTGCAAAAGCCTTCGACAAGTGTGACCATGGCGTAATAGCGCACAAAATGCGTGCTAAAGGAATAACAGGAAAAGTCGGTCGATGGATCTATAATTTCCTCACTAACAGAACACAGAGAGTAGTCGTCAACAGAGTAAAGTCCGAGGCAGCTACGGTGAAAAGCTCTGTTCCACAAGGCACAGTACTCGCTCCCATCTTGTTCCTCATCCTTATATCCGACATAGACAAGGATGTCAGCCACAGCACCGTGTCTTCCTTTGCAGATGACACCCGAATCTGCATGACAGTGTCTTCCATTGCAGACACTGCAAAGCTCCAGGCAGACATCAACCAAATCTTTCAGTGGGCTGCAGAAAACAATATGAAGTTCAACGATGAGAAATTTCAATTACTCAGATATGGTAAACATGAGGAAATTAAATCTTCATCAGAGTACAAAACAAATTCTGGCCACAAAATAGAGCGAAACACCAACGTCAAAGACCTGGGAGTGATCATGTCGGAGGATCTCACCTTCAAGGACCATAACATTGTATCAATCGCATCTGCTAGAAAAATGACAGGATGGATAATGAGAACCTTCAAAACTAGGGAGGCCAAGCCCATGATGACACTCTTCAGGTCACTTGTTCTATCTAGGCTGGAATATTGCTGCACACTAACAGAACCTTTCAAGGCAGGTGAAATTGCCGACCTAGAAAATGTACAGAGAACTTTCACGGCGCGCATAACGGAGATAAAACACCTCAATTATTGGGAGCGCTTGAGGTTCCTAAACCTGTATTCCCTGGAACGCAGGAGGGAGAGATACATGATTATATACACCTGGAAAATCCTAGAGGGACTAGTACCGAACTTGCACACGAAAATCTCTCACTACGAAAGCAAAAGACTTGGCAGACGATGCAACATCCCCCAATGAGAAGCAGGGGTGTCACTAGCACGTTAAGAGACCATACAATAAGTGTCAGGGGCCCGAGACTGTTCAACTGCCTCCCAGCACACATAAGGGGGATTACCAACGGACCCCTGGCAGTCTTCAAGCTGGCACTGGACAAGCACCTAAAGTCAGTTCCGGATCAGCCGGGCTGTGGCTCGTACGTTGGTTTGCGTGCAGCCAGCAGCAACAGCCTGGTTGATCAGGCTCTGATCCACCAGGAGGCCTGGTCTCAGACCGGGCCGCGGGGGCGTTGACCCCCGGAACTCTCTCCAGGTAAACTCCAGGTAAGCGGTAAACTACTGAAAGCAGTTAAGAGTTATTACAGGATAGTGAGGCTCAGATTAGAGTATGTAGGAGAGAGGGAGATTATTTCCCAGTTAAAGTGGGCATTAGACAGGGATACGTGATGTCACCATGGTCGTTCAATATATTTATAGATGTGGTGGTTAAAGGAAGTGAATGCTCGAGTGTTGGCAAGAGGTATGGGATTATCATATAACAACATCAGAAAGAAAAAACACTGCAGCAGGCCTACTGGCCCATGCGAGGCAGGTCCAAGTCTCCTACCGGCTTATGCCAATGCCCCAACCTAGTCAGGTCAGGTCACATTCACTTAAGGAAGGAACACGGCAACTGACCTAGTAGCACAAGCTAATCAGGTCCAACTCACACCCACCCACACCCACTCATGTAGTTATCTAACCTATATTTAAAACTCCACAACGTTTTAGCCTCAATAACTGTACCTGGGAGTTTGTTCCACTCATCCACAACCCTATTACCAAACAACTGCTTTCCTATATCCTTCCTGAATCTGAATTTTTCCAACTTAAAACCATTGCTGCGAGTTCTGATAGGCTAGATATTTTCAGCACGCTATTTACATCCCCTGTATTTATTCTTGTCTTCCATTTATACACCTCAATCATATCTCTCCTAATTCTATGCCTTTCTAGAGAGTGCAGATTCAGGGTCCTCAGTCATCTTCATGGGGAAGATTTCTGATACATGGGATCAACTTTGTCATCCTCCTTTGTACGTTTTCCAGAGCATTTATATCCATTCTGTAATACGGTGATCGGAACTGTGCAGCATAATCTAAATGAGGCCTAACCATGGATATATTGAGTTAAAGAACAATCTGAGGGCTTCTATTATTTATGCTTCTTGATATGAAGCCAAGGATTCTATTAGCTTTATTGCGAACACTTATGCACTGTTGTCTTAGTTTCAGATTACTGCTAACCAGAACTAAATCTTTTTCGCAATCTGTAATATTAAGATCTACATTATTTAGTTTATATGTAGCATGGTTATTTTCCTGTCCAACATTTAGAGCTTTGCATTTGTCTATATTAAACTGCATCTGCCACTTCTCCGACCACTGTATCAGTCTACTCAAATCTTCCTTGAGTGCTCTAATGTCCTCGTCAGAATGAATTCGACGGCCTATTTTGGTGTCATCGGCAAACTTGCTTATGTCGCTCAATATGCCCTCATCTATGTCGTTTATGTAGATTGTGAACAACAGGGGGCCCAACACTGATACACAATATCATAGTCATTACCATGATCTACCTCCTCAAATACCTTAGTGAAAAAGATAATAAATTCGTAAGGCAGGAACGCCCCTTTGTAAAAACCATGCTGAGATTCGTTGATTAATTTATGCTTTTCAAGATGGCTACGAACTGCCTCTGCAATTATTGATTCCATAATTTTTCCCACTATGGAGGTAAGGCTTATTGGTCTATAGTTCGAAGCTAAGGACCTGTCACCTGTTTTGAAAATAGGTATCACTTTTGCCATTTTTCCACTTATCTGGCACCATGCCAGTTTGTAGTGATATGTTGAAAAGATTAGCCAAAGGTTTGCTGAGCTCCTCTTTACATTCCTTTAGAACCCTTGCGTACAGTTCATCAGGGCCTGGGGATTTGTTAGGTTTTAATTTATCAATTTGCCTAAGGACCATGTCACTTGTGACCCTAATCGTGCACAGTTTATTATCGTCCTGATCTACATAATTTATTATTTTTGGAATATCGCTAGTATCTTTCTGTGTAACTGAGAGGAAGTATGTGTTAACAATTCTACACATTTCCGTGAGCTGACCCGAGTAAATTTTAAGTGGGCCTATCTTGTCCCTGATCTTACTTCTGTATTCCTGAAAGAATCCTTTTGGGTTAATCTTCGATTCTCTTGCAACTTTAACCTCATAATCTCTTTTTGCTTTTCTTATTCCATTTTTTATTTCTCTCTTTAACTGAATATATTGATTTCGCAATTGCCCTTTTCCTCTTTTGATTTGTCTGTATATGCCTCTCTTTTGACCAATGAGATGTTTTAATCTATTGTTCATCCATTTAGGATCATTTTTGTTTGATCTGATTTCCCTATTTGGAACATAAGTTGTCTGAGCAGCTAGAACTATGCCCTGGAAAACGACCTATCGGCATTCATCACCACCTACCTGACCCATAGTCAAGTCATTCCAGTTAAGCCCACCCTAGTAATTTTTCAGTCCTATGAAATCGGCCAAGTGGAAGTCAAGGACAGAGACTTGATTGCCATTATTACTGGAATTCCATGTTATATTAAAACTGAGTGATTTGTGAGCACTTTCCTCAAGCTCATCATTAACCTCAAGTTTATTAATTAGCGTTTCCCTTCTGGCAAGAACCAAGTCAAGCAGGTTATTTCCTCTAGTTGGTTCTGTCACAAACTGTTATAAAAAAAATCCTGAATCGTATCAAGAAAGTCACTTGACTCTAATTTTTTTGTCAAATTGCTCCAGTCAGTCTATCTATAGTTGAAATCTCCCATTAGCACAACATTTTCGTATGTAGATGCCTCACGAATTTCGTCCCATAGAAGTTTACTGCACTCCCTATCAAGATTTGGGGCTCTGTAAATCACACCCAAAATTAGTTTTTCACGGCCTTCGAGAAGCTGTAATCAAACAGATTCAATGGCTGATGCTTCTAATTTTATATCTTTTCTAACACAACAATTTAAATTGTCTCTGACATACATCGCTACTCCACTACCCTGTCAGTGTGGAATAATTTATAGCCTTGTATGTGACGTTCAGAAGGCATCTCTCTATCTTTCAGATTGAGCTAGGTCTCTGTTATAGCAATAATATCTATGTTTTCTGCACTTGCAATTAATCTTAGCTGATCTATCTTATTTCTTACACTCCTACTGTCAGTATAGTAAACCTTAAGGGAGCTAGTCCCTTGCTGCCCTCTGCTGTCTCCCTTTGTTTGCTGACCTGATCTATTGTCATTATTTATAACTTCATGATGAATGTCTTTTATACATTTACTGTTTTCAACCCCAGTGTTGCAACCTGCCTGTTTCCCACACATACCCATACCTCTATCTTCTATCAGCTTAAAATCCTAGGCATTTCAGCAATGGCCTTCTTGATCGAGTTAGCAAGTGCTACCACCCTTGTCCCAGAGAGATGTACCCCATCCCTTGCATACATATCATGTTTGCCATAAAAGTTGTCCCAGTTGTCAATGAATGGGATTGCAAGTTTCTTGCAGTATCTGTCTAGCCAGCAATTTACACCAATTGCCCTAGACAACCATTCACTGCCCACTCCCCTTCTAGGCAAGATGCTACATATGATTGGGATCCCTCCCTGAGACTTAATTAAATCTATAGCTGACCCGTACTTATCTAGCAGCTCTTCTCTCCTACCCTTCCCAGTATCATTTCCACCAGCACTGAGACAGATAATAGGCTTGTTCCCATTACCTGACATCCAACCTGTTGACTGTGTCACCAACACCAGCTCCAGGGAAGCACACTTTATCTTTTACCTTCTTATTCCTATTACAGAAAGCACGGTCCATATATCTTACCTGTGAGTCAGCAACCACAAGGATTCGCTTACCTCTATTTGCAGGAGCAGTAGTACCTTTACCTTCACTGGTCACTGAAGTACACTCATCCTGAAGAAAAGAGAAGCGATTTCTTACCTTCAAATCTTCTCTCTTAACTTTCCTTATTTTGAGGCTCTTACCATTGCTGGGAACCACTTGCCACTTGTGCTCGACTGCACCTCACTGCTGGTAACCGTTACTACCTCCCCACCTACAGCCTCCTCGCAGCGACTGACAGACTGCACCTCGCTGCTGGTAGCCTCATTCCCCTCCACCATTCCAGCCACCTCACACTCACTCGCAAACCCATTGAGGTGAACCTTCAGCCTCCTAATTACCTCCTGGAGAAGCAAGACTTCCTCCTTCAATTCTCCAACCTCATATTTTAAAACGCTGCAAAAGCAAGTCATGGATTTGTAACCGTCCACACTAATCCCCAAAGCAGCTCAGGGTCTGTGACCTCACACAAAGTGACAGTTGTCGCAGATGTTTCTTCCTGATGACACTTTGCTTTTGCGAGAGTCTGAAGAGAGGTTGCAGAGAATGGTGGTAGAGTTTTGTAAGGTATGTAATTGAAAAAAAATAAATATTAACATAGGAAAGAGTAAGGTGATGAGGATAACAAAAAAATTAGGTAATGAAAGACTGGATATCAGATTGGAGGGAGAGAGTATGGAGGAGGTGAATGTATTCAGATATTTGGGAGTGGACGTGTCAGCAGATAGATCTGTGAAAGACGAGGTGAATCAAAGAGTTGATGACGGGAAAATGGTGAGTGGTGCACTGAGGAGTCTGGGGAGACAAATAACATTATCCATGGAAGCAAAGAGGGAAATGTATGAGAATATAGTTATACCAATGCTTATATTGGTGTGAAGCATGGATGGTGAATGTTGCAACAAGGAGAAGGCTGGAGGCAATGGAGATGTCATGTCTAAGGGAATGTGTATTGTGAATGTATTGCAGAAAATCTGTAGTGTGGAAATTAGGAGGAGGTGTGGGGGTTACTAAAAGTATTATCTAGAGGGCTGAGGCGAGGTTGATTTAGAGAGGTGGAACAAAATAGAACAATTTTGAGTCCTGGAGGTGGGAAGTACAGTGCCTGCACTCTGAAGGAAGGGTGTTGTTTAAGTTTTATAACTGTACTATAGGTGTGTCTCTGGCAAAACAGTGATGGAGTAAATGATGACGAAAGTGTTTTTTCTTTTTCGGGTCTTTCGTGGGAAACGGTCGATGTGTCAATAAAAAAAAATGTGCTTAAAATATCTAACCAAGACAGGACTGGCACCAATGGATACAAGCTGGAAAAAATTATATGAAAAGGATTAAGGAATGCACTAGTTTGATAAGAGTTGCAAATGAGTGGAATAAATTCCCGAGTAGCGTCATTAAAATGTAAACTTTGCATAGCCTTAAAAATAGGATAGACAAATTCATGAGTGGTGTGAGTTGACTTGCTTAACATAGGTCTGCTGCAGTGTTTCTCCTTTCTTGTGTTCTCACAAGGCCTCTTATTACAGACCCATTTCTTTGACTAGTGCACTTAGCAAGTTTTTAGAGCACTTTGTTACTTTGTACTTGGAAACCCCTAATTATCTCTCCCCTCATCAATTTGGTTTTCGTATAGCTACTCTATCACCAAACCTTTATGGAAGTTAATAACTTGCTGCCCTCTGCATTTGCTGCTACCTATTTCTTTCCCATATTCCCATAATGCTACAACTCTTGCCCCAGAGAGATGCACCCCATCCCTTCCATATATATCGTATTTGCCACAGACATTTTCCTAGTTGTCATTGAATAGGGTTGCAAGTGTTTTCAGTACTTGTCTAACCAGCAGTTTTACACTAATTGCCCTAGACATTCATTAATTGCTTTCTCTTCCTTTAGGCAAAAATGCTACATATGATCGGGATCTCTCCCTTTGACCTAATTAAATCTATAGCTGTCCAGTACTTTACCAGCAGTTCCTGTCTTCTGCTCTTCCCAATATCATTTCCAACAACACGGAGGCAGACAATGAGCTTCTTCCCACTACCTAATGTGATATTGCCCAACTTGTTGACCATGTCACCAGCACCAGCTCTACGGAAACACTTATTTATTTTACCTGTAAGTCACCGATCACAAGACCACAAGGATATTCATACCTTTATTAGCAGTGGAGTGATGGTACCTATATCCTCAATGCCCCTACCTGGAGGGAGTTTCCCTTGCAACCCGGTCCATCAACAGTGTATATTATGATGCATCTTCGCAGTCTGGTGATGAAGAGACGCAGATAGGCAAATTTGAGCCACGTTTCCGATAACTGTCTAGGCTACAAACTCCTTCAGGGAACATCAGTAAACTCCAGGTGGTGGACGGGTTAATACCTTTTGTAGGACGGACTTCCTGGTGACGTCTATGATGGCTTTTTTCCAGGGCCACCAATGGGCCCCACAGTGAAGAAAGGGCACTGATCAAGTTGGGGAAATTAAGTGAACATTGGAGTCTAAGGGATGCAAAGGGCGCTGGGGTAAAACTGTGTCGGGCATCAACTTTACGTCCGCGGTTATATCCCATGTGTAAAGTTAAGGGAGGAATAGGATTCTGATGTAACACGTAATATCTTTCACAGCGGAAGAATGAATTCGTAATTCCCTCGTCCAGTATCCCGTAATACGTACATTGCAATATAATCCTTACATAGAACAAATGACCCACAGACCATCAAAACAAAATAACATCCCTCACGACACTTTACAATAACCATCATAACTAAAGAGTCGTACCATAAAGTCTCTTGCAATAAAATTTATACTGCACTAACCATCACATACAATAGAGGTACCACACAATGTCCATCATAACACAGACACTACACAACAGTGTCCATCACCGCAAACGAACTACATCACAATGGTTATTACAACTAAAGAACCACACTAAGAATACACTCTATTTCTGGGTTACAGACTCAGTGCCGGGGACATACTCGTGGCAAGAAGACGGCCTCCTGTACCTCAACACGAATGTGATGAAGAACTACTCAGAGGCTAGAGCATATTGTGCATCCATACCCGGTCACCGCCTCGTCATATTCAAGACACTTAAACAGAAAACCATCATGTTGGCACTCATGCAGAGTAAGCTGTTACTTATTGTCCAAAGCATGGAACTGAATGGGTGTATTCTCTATGAGTGTTTCCTTCCTGTGGCAATAGTAAATGTTACCTTCCTTGGGTATTGGCAAATGTTTCCTTTCTTAGGTATTAGTGAATGTTCTCTCCTTGCGCTATTGGAAAACTTTCCTACTTCGGGTATTGATGAATGTTTCCTCCTTCATGGTATTGTTCCTGAGTTCTCCCTCTCCCATTATAATGATGATGCAATTCCTTAACCTGGATACTATTATTGGTAATAAGTCGTGCTACCTTGAGTAGAATTATTATTGTGTCCTACGTTAGGCTATTCTTTTAGACGAGTGTTCCTCTGAGGAATATTATTTTGGTGTTGAGTGTTCTTTATCCTGGGAACATCGTTAAGTGTTCATTTTCATTGGGTGATGTTTTTGGCAAGTGTTGCCTTACTTGGACAAGTGTTGTTGTTCAGTGGTTCCTACCTTGAGTTATCGTTCTCTTTTAGTTTTCTCCACTGGAATATTTTCAGTGTGTGATATGTGTTTCCTTCCCCGGAACTACTGATAAGAGTTACCTTTCCCAGTGTGATATTTCTGATGAATGTTCAGTTTCCCAGTGTGTTGTTGCTGATGAATATTACCTTCATCATTATGTTGTTGATGATAAGTGTTTTTTGCCTCAGTGTGTTAATGTTGACAAGTGTTCCACTCTTCAGGACGTAGTTCTTGAAAAAATTTCTCTTCCTCAGTGTGCTGCTGATAGCAGTTCCTTTTCCTCAGAGTATTGTTGTGTATTAATGTGTTCCTATCCTCACAATGTTGTTGTTGATGAGTGTTTCCTTATCTAGCGTTTTGTGTTGATTAGTGTTCCCTTCTACAATGTGTTGTTGTTAATGAGTGTTCCAATCTCCAGTGTGAAGTTGATGATAAATATTCTGTTCCCCAGAGTGTTGTTGGTGATAAGTGTTACTTCCCAACCGTATTGCTGTTGATGAGTGTTCCCTTTAGCAGTGTGTTGTTGTTGATGTGTGTTCCCTTCCCAGTGTGTTGATGCTGACATGTGTTCTCTTTCAGAGTATTCTTTTAAAGGTAATGAGCGTTCATTACTGAAGTGTATTGATGTTGATGTGTATCACTTTCCCGTTGATGTTGTTGCTAATCAATGTAATGTTCCCTTCTTTGGTGTGTTGTTGATGAGTGATTCCTTCTAACACTGTGTTTGAAGGAATCACTCAGCTTAAATGAGTTGAGTGTTCCCATTCCAAGTGTGTTGGTGTTCACGAGTGCTTCCTTTCTCAGAGTGTTCTTTATAAAGATAATTCCCTTCATCAACGTGTTCTTGGTGATGAATGTTTTCTTCTCTAATGTTTTGCTCTTAATGCTTTCTTCATTGTATACTTGTTGATGAGTGTTTCTTTTCCGATGTGTTGGTGGTGATGAATGCTCCCTACTCCAGTGTTTTGGTTTCGATAAGTGTTGCCTTCCCCAGAGTGTTGCTACTAATGAATGTTCCCTTCGTCGGTGTAAAAAGTGAGTTGTTATTGAATATTCCGTTCAAGACATGTAATGCTGATTAGTGTTTCCTACCGTTTTGTGTTGTTGGCGAGTGTCCCTTTCTCAAGTGTGTTGATGATAAGTGTTCCCTTACCCAGTGAGCTGGTAAGTGATCCATTCTCCACTCTTACACCTCGTCACGTAACATCACTAATTGTTTCCTTCATGTCATGCATTGCCTGATCCACTGCAGTACCTTTTCCATTACTCCTCCCTGTTCTACTAGCATTAACACTAATCTCTTGTTTAAAACAGTCGAAGAAAATGCAGTCTACCCACCTGTCTCTCTCTCTCCTTTCTGACTTCTTGCCGTAAAACTCCAGAAGGTTTGTGACAGAATTTCCCGGCACTGAAGCCGTGCTGGTTATCGTGCATAAGCTCAATCCTTTGTGCTGAGCGTTGTCTTCACCAGTTTCATAAGTGATGAATTCTCCTGTCCCCAAAGTGTTACTCTTGAATACTACTGTGGATAAGTGTTTTCTTCCCTTCGTGTTGTTGTGGAGCTTTCCCTTCACCGATGGGTTCCTCGTGAGTATTATCTTCCCAGTTTTATTGATGATTTCTTCCTCCCTTATTTGTTGCTTATGAAGAATAATCCCTTCTCCATTTGTTGTTAACGATAAATGTTCCCTTACAAATTACTCGTGTTCAGTGTGTTCCCTTCTTCAGTGAGTTATTAGTGATAAGTGCTCCTTCACCATGTGCATTGTTGATGATGAGTGTTCTTGTCTGCAGTATGTTGTTGATGAGTGTTCATGTCTGCAGTATGTTGTTGATGAGTGTTCATGTCTGCAGTATGTTGTTGATGAGTGTTAATGTCCTGCAGCATGTTCTTGATGAGAGTTCCTGTCTACAGTATATTGTTGATGAGTGTTAATGTCCTGCAGCATGTTGTCGATGAGAGTTCCTGTCTGCAGTATGTTGTTGATGAGTGTTCCTGTCTGCAGGATGTAGTTGATGAGTGTTCCTGCCTACAGTATGTTGTTGATGAGTGTTAATGTCCTGCAGCATGTTGTTAATGAGCGTTCCTGTCTGCAGTATGTTGTTGATGAGTGTTCCTGTTTACAGAACGTTGTTGATGAGTGTTCCTGTCTGCAGTATGTTGTTGATGAGTGCTCCTGTCTGCGGTATGTTGTTGATAAGTGTTCCTGTCTGCAGTATGTTGTTGATGAGTGTTCCTGTCTACAGTATGTTGTTGATGAGTGTTCTTGTCTGTAGTATGTTGATGATGAGTGTTAATGTCCTGCAGTATGTTGTTGAGTGTTCCTGTCTGCGGTATGTTGTTGATGAGTGTTCCTGTCTACAGTATGTTGTTGAGGAGTGTTCCTGTCTCCAGCATGTTGTTGATGAGTGTTCCTGTCTGCAGTATGTTGTTGATGAGTGTTAATGTCCTGCAGCATGTTGTTGATGAGAATTCCTGTCTGCAGTATGTTGTTGATGAGTGGTCGGGTGTGCAGCATGTTGATGATGACAGTTCCTGTCTGCAGGATGTTGTTGATGAGTGTTCCTGTCTGCAGTATGTTGTTGATGAGTGTTCCTGTCTGCAGTATGTTGTTGATGAGTGTTAATGTCCTACAGTATGTTGTTGATGAGTGTTCCTGTCTGCAGTATGTTGTTGATGAGTATTCCTCTCCACAGTAGGTTGTTGATGAGTGTTCCGGTCTGCAGAATGTTGTTCATGAGAGTTCCTGTCTACAGTATGTTTTTGATGAGTGCTCCTGTCTGCGGTATGTTGTTGATCAGTGTTCCTGTCTGCAGTATTTGTTGATGAGTGTTAATCCCTGCAGAATGTTGTTAATGAGTGTTACTGTCTGCAGTATGTTGTTGATGAGTGTTCCTGTCTACAGTATGTTCTTGATGAGTGTTCCTGTCTGCAGTATGTTGTTAATGAGTGTTCCTGTCTGCAGTATGTTGTTGATGAGTGTTCCTGTCTGCAGTATGTTGTTCATGAGTGTTTCTGTCCGCAGTATGTTGTTGATGAGTGTTCCTGTCTGCAGTATGTTGTTGATGAGTGTTAATGTCCTGCAGCATGTTGTTGATGACAGTTCCTGTCTGCAGGATGTTGTTGATGAGTGTTCCTGTCTGCAGTATGTTGTTGATGAGTGTTCCTGTCTGCAGTATGTTGTTGATGAGTGTTAATGTCCTACAGTATGTTGTTGATGAGTGTTCCTGTCTGCAGTATGTTGTTGATGAGTATTCCTCTCCACAGTAGGTTGTTGATGAGTGTTCCGGTCTGCAGAATGTTGTTCATGAGTGTTCCTGTCTACAGTATGTTTTTGATGAGTGCTCCTGTCTGCGGTATGTTGTTGATCAGTGTTCCTGTCTGCAGTATTTGTTGATGAGTGTTAATCCCTGCAGAATGTTGTTAATGAGTGTTACTGTCTGCAGTATGTTGTTGATGAGTGTTCCTGTCTACAGTATGTTCTTGATGAGTGTTCCTGTCTGCAGTATGTTGTTAATGAGTGTTTCTGTCCGCAGTATGTTGTTGATGAGTGTTCCTGTGTACAGTATGTTGTTGACGAGTGTCCCTGTCTGCAGTACGTTGTTGATGAGTGTTCCTGTCTTCAGTATGTTGTTAATGAGTGTTAATATCTGCAGTATGTTGTTGATGAGTGTTCGTATCGCTGTTGGGCCGTGCGGACGTGCTGCGCAGTAGCTCCTGATTGAGTTGGCTTTTGCGCAGTGTTGACGTGTACTTTGCTCTGTGAAGACCTGTTTGCGCGCTCTCTAGAATTGAAGCAAGATGCCCTCCATCGAGCAACTTTACCAACAGCTTAAGGAAGAATTGAGGTTGGCGAATATGGAAATTCGGCGACTGACCGAGGAAAACAAAAAGATTCGGAGTAGTCCTCCTGTTTTGAGTCCTCAGGTCAAGAAGGGAAACTGGTCAGTGGCTGGACAGCAGGGAAAGAAGTTGACGATCAAGAAGACGAATGGAAAGGTAGAAACGATGAAGAAGAAAGAGACTGCCGTGGAAACTGTTGTGGAAACATCCAATACATTCTCAGTGCTACCCGACGAATGTGAGTTGAATACTGGGAACGTCACGACGAAAGACATTAAGGAAGGTACGAATATTGTTGTTGTTGGGGATAGCCAAGTTAGGTATATGGATAGGGCGTTCTGCTTGAAGGACAGGAGTAGGAGACAGAGAGTTTGCTTTCCTGGGGCTGGGATGGAGGATATTGTCAGCCGTCTGGATGACATCATGAGAGGTAATGGGAGCAATCCTATTATCTGTCTCAGTGCTGGAGGCAACGATGTTGGCAGACGTAGGAGTGAGGACCTGATTAGCAGGTATAGGTCAGCAATAGAAATAATTAGAAGTAAGGGTGGGAACCCTCTCATATGTGGTATTTTGCCAAGGAGGGGAGTTGGAAATGAATGGTTGTCCAGGGCAATTGGTGTCAATTGCTGGCTGGACAAATACTGTAAGGAAAATGCGGTAACTTTCATCGACAACTGGGACCTCTTCTATGGCAGAAATGACATGTATGCTAGGGATGGGGTTCACTTATCTAGGTGTGGGGTGGGAGCACTGGCAACTGCAGTGGAGGGAGCAGTTAGGACTTTAAACTAGGAATAGTTAGTGGTATGGGTTTTGGCAGGAAAACAGTGAAGTCCCAGTGTAGTAATATTACGAGTTCTAGGGGAACTAGTAATAATAAGAACAAGATAGATATTGAAAAGCCAGGGACCTTGGGTGATAAGGACAGTAATAGGTTTAGTAGAAAAATAGAAATGAGCAGGAAGGGTAAAGAGAAAGGAGAGTCTTTCAATGTTTATTATGCTAATTGCCGTAGTGCTAGGAATAAGATGGACGAGTTGAGATTAGTTGCTAGTGTAGGTAACATTGATGTATTTGCCTTAACTGAGACGTGGTTTAATTCAAAAAGTCGGGACATGCCTGCGGATTGTCATATTCAGGGTTTTAAATTGTTCCAAGAAGAAAGAAATTTTGGGAGGGGGGTGGGGTGGCATTGTATGTCCGAGATCCCTTGAACTGTTGTATAAAAACGGGTATTAAGTCTGAAGTAACACATACAGAGTCTGTTTGGATAGAATTTTCAGAGGGGCATGAAAAACTGATTTTAGGAGTGATATACCGTCCCCCAAACTTAGATAGGGACCAAGGGAAACTACTATGGGAGGAAATTGTTAAGGCCACAAGGCACGATAATGTAGTAATTCTAGGAGACTTTAACTTTAGTCATGTTGATTGGAATTTCTTGACTGGGAATTTAGAATCATACGACTTCTTAGAAGTATTTCAGGATTGTTTTTTGAAGCAGTTTGTGACAGAACCTACAAGGGGAAATAACCTGCTTGACTTAGTTATGGCAAACAATGAATCCCTTGTTAATAATTTAGAAATTTCAGAGGAACTGGGTGCTAGCGACCACAAATCAATTACATTTAGCATTGAATGGAAGTACGATAGTAGCGATAACTCAGTAACAGTCCCAGATTTTCGCTTAGCAGATTACGATGGGCTTAGAGAACACTTATCATCTCTTGACTGGGGTAACGAAGAGAGCTATCAATATGACAGTTTTCTGAACACTATACATGCTGCTCAAAGAGCGTTTATCCCATATAAAGAAATTAGATCAAATAGAAATGACCCAAAATGGATGAATAATAGGCTCAAATATCTACTAGGGCATAAGAAAGGAATTTATAGGCGTATCAAAAGAGGTGAGGGTCATCTTATGAATCAGTATATTGACATTAAGAGGGACATTAAAAAGGGGATAAGAAAATCTAAAAGGGACTATGAAATTAAAGTTGCTAGGGATTCTAAAACTAACCCAAAAAGTTTTTTCCAGGTCTATAGAACAAAAGTTAGAGATAAGATAGGTCCCCTTAAAAATAACTATGGGCACCTTACTGACAAAGAGAATGAAATGTGCTTGATTTTAAATAATTATTTTCTCTCAGTTTTTACATAGGAAGACACTAACAATATTCCAGTAATTAATTTTTACAGTGGGCTAGAAGAAGATAAATTATGTAACATCACAGTCACTAGTGAGATGGTTGTGAAGCAGATAGACAGACTGAAGCAAAATAAGTCGCCGGGTCCTGATGAGGTTTTTTCAAGGGTTCTTAAGGAATGCAAAATGGAACTCTGTGAACCATTAACTAATATTTTTAATTTATCTCTTCAAACAGGTGTAGTGTCTGATATGTGGAAGATGGCTAATGTAACTCCTATTTTTAAAACAGGGGACAAGTCGTTACCGTCAAATTACCGCCCAATAAGCCTGACCTCAATTGTAGGCAAATTACTAGAGTCAATTATAGCTGAGATTATAAGAAGCCATCTCGATAAGCATAGCTTGATTAATGATACTCAGCATGGATTCACAAGAGGCCGGTCTTGTCTAACTAATTTATTAACTTTCTTCAGTAAAGCTTTTGAGGCTGTTGACCACAATAAAGAATTTGATATTATTTACTTAGATTTTAGTAAGGCTTTTGATAGAGTTCCGCACCATAGACTGTTAAAGAAAGTGGCAGCTCATGGCATTGGGGGAAAAGTGCTCTCGTGGATCGAGTCATGGCTCACTGACAGGAAGCAGAGAGTGTCCATAAATGGGGTTAAATCCGAGTGGGGATCTGTAACAAGTGGCGTTCCACAGGGATCAGTCTTGGGCCCGTTGTTGTTTATAATATATATCAATGATCTTGATGAGGGAATTACTAGTGATATGAGCAAATTCGCCGATGACACAAAGATAGGTAGGATAATTGATTCAAACGTAGATGTTATGGAACTTCAGGAGGATTTAAACAAACTCTATTCTTGGTCAGAAAAGTGGCAGATGCAGTTCAATGTAGATAAATGCAAGGTTCTGAAGCTTGGGAGTGCCCATAACCCTAGTACTTATAAGTTAAATGATGTAGAACTTAGCCATACAGATTGCGAAAAGGACTTGGGTGTTATGGTGAGCAGCAACCTTAAACCAAGACAGCAATGCCTAAGCGTACGTAATAAGGCAAATAGATTACTGGGATTTATATCAAGAAGTGTAAGCAACAGAAGTCCAGAGGTCATACTGCAGCTTTATACATCATTAGTAAGGCCTCATCTAGATTATGCAGCTCAGTTCTGGTGTCCGTATTACATAATGGACATAAATTCGTTAGAAAACATTCAGCGTAGGATGACTAAATTAATACATAGCATTAGAAATCTTCCTTATGAAGAAAGATTGAAGACTCTTAAGTTACATTCACTTGTTAGACGAAGAATGAGGGGAGACCTGATCGAAGTGTATAAGTAGAAGATAGGTATTAATAAAGGGGATATTAATAGGGTCTTGAGGATGTCTCTCCAAGAGAGAACCCGCAGTAATGGATTTAAATTAGATAAGTTTAGATTTAGAAAGGACATAGGAAAGTATTGGTTTGGAAATAGGGTAGTTGATGAGTGGAACAGTCTACCTAGTTGGGTTATTGAGGCTGGGACTTTGGGTAGTTTCAAATCTAGGTTGGATAAGTACATGAGTGGGAGTGGTTGGATTTGAGTGGGACTTTCACATCAGAGCTTATTTCTTGGGTGGCATTGAAAATTGGGTTGGGCAAATGTTTTGTTAGTGGGATGAATTGTAAAGGACCTGCCTAGTATGGGCCAGCAGGCCTCCTGTAGTGTTCCTCCTTTCTTATGTTCTTATGTTCTTATGTTCTGTCTACAGTATGATGTTGATGAGTGCTCCTGTCTACAGTATGTTTCTAATGAGTGTTTCTGTCTACAGTATGTTGTTCATAAGTGTTCCTGTCATTAGTATGTTGTTGATGAGTGTTCCTGTCTGCAGTATGTTGTTGATAAGTGTTCCTGTCGGCAGTATGTTGTTGATGAGTGTTCCTGTCCACAGTATGTTGGTGATGAGGGTTCTTGTCTGCAGTATGTTGATGATGAGTGCTAATGTCCTGTAGTATGTTGCTGACGAGTGTTCCTGTCTGCAGTATGTTGTTGATGAGTGTTCCTGTCTGCACTATGTTGTTGTTGAGTGCTCCTGCCTGCACTATGTTATTGACGAGTATTCCTCTCCAGAGTAGGCTGTTGATGAGTGGTCCAGTCTGCAGTATGATGTTGATGAGTGTTCCTGTCTGCAGTATGTTGTTGATGAGTGTTAATGTCCTACAGTACGTTGTTGATGAGTGTTACTGTCTGCAGCATGTTGTTGATGACTGTACCTGTCTGAACTATGTTGCTGATGAGTGCTCCTGTCTGCGGTATGTTGTTGATGAGTATTCCTCTCCACAGTAGGTTGTTGATGAGTGTTCCGGTCTGCAGAATGTTGTTGATGAGTGTTCCTGTCTACAGTATGTTTTTGATGAGTGCTCCTGTCTGCAGTATGTTGTTGATGAGTGTCCTGTCTGCGGTATGTTGTTGATCAGTGTTCCTGTCTGCAGTATTTGTTGATAAGTGTTAATCTCTGCAGAATGTTGTTGATGAGTGTTCCTGTCTGCAGTATGTTGTTGATGAGTGTTCCTGTCTGCAGTATGTTGTTCATGAGTGTTCCTGTCTGCAGTATGTTGTTGATGAGTGTTCTTGTATACAGTATGTTGTTGATGAGTGTTGCTGTCTGCAGTATGTTGTTGATGAGTGTTCCTGTCTGCAGTATGTTGTTGATGAGTGTTCCTGTCTGCAGTATGTTGTTGATGAGTGTTCCTGTTTACAGTATCTTGTTGATGAGTGTTCCTGTCTGCAGTATGTTGTTGGTGAGTGTTCCTGTCTGCGGTATGTTGTTGATGAGTGTCCCTGTCTGCAGTATGTTGTTGATGAGTGTTCCTGTCTGCAGTATGTTTTTGTTGAGTGTTCCTGTCTACAGTATGTTGTTCATGAGTGTTTCTGTCTACAGTATGTTCTTCATGAGTGTTCTTGTCTGCAGTATGTTGTTGATGAGTGTTCCTGCCTGCATTATGTTGGTGATGAGTGTTCCAGTCTACAGAATGCTGTTGATGAGTGTTCCTGTCTACAGTATACTGTTGATGAGTGTTCCTGTCCGCAGTATGTTGCTGATAAGTGTTCCTGTCTGCAGTATGTTGTTGATGAGTGTTCGTCTCTGCAGTATATTGTTGATGAGTGTTAATGTCTGCAGTATGATGTTGATGAGTGCTCCTGTCTGCAGTATGTTGTTCATAAGTGTTCCTGTCTACAGTATCTTGTTGATGAGTGTTCCTGTCTGCAGTATGTTGTTGATGAGCGTTCCTATCTACAGTATGTTCTTGATGAGTGTTAATATCTGCAGTATGTTGTTGATGAGTGTTAATATCTGCAGTATGTTGTTGATGAGTGTTCCTGTCTACAATATGATGTTGATGAGTGCTCTTGTCTACAGTATGTTTCTAATGAGTGTTTCTGTCTACAGTATGCTGTTCATAAGTGTTCCTGTCATCAGTATGTTGTTGATGAGTGTTCCTGACTCCAATATGTTGTTGATGAGTGTTGCTGTCTGCAGTATGTTGTTGATGAGTGTTCCTGTCTGCATTGTGTTGCTGATGAGTGTTCCTGTCTGCAGTATGTTGTTGATGAGTGTTGGTGTCAGCAGTATGTTGTCGATGAGTGTTCCTGTCCGCAGTATGTTGTTGATGAGTGCTCCTGTTTGCAGCATGTTACTGATGAGTGTTCCTGTCTGCAGTATGTTGTTGATGAGTGTTCCTGTTCATAGAATCTTGTTGATGAGTGTTCCTGTCTGCAGTATGTTGTTGGTGAGTGTTCCTGTCTGCGGTACGTTGTTGATGAGTGTTCCTGTCTGCAGCATGTTGTTGATGAGTGTTCCTGTCTGCAGTATGCTTTTGATGAGTGTTCCTGTCTACAGTATGCTGGTCATGAGTGTTTCTGTCTACAGTATGTTCTTGATGAGTGTTCCTGTCTACAGTATGTTGTAGATGAGTGTTCCTGTCTACATAATGTTGTTGATGAGTGTTCCTGTCTACAGTATGCTGTTGATGAATGTTCCTGTCCGCAGTATGTTGCTGATTAGTGTTTCTGTCTGCAGAATGTTGTTGATGAGTGTTCCTGTCTGCAGTATGTTGTTGATGAGTGTTCGTGTCTGCAGTATGTTGTTGATGAGTGTTAATGTCCTGCAGTATGTTTTTGATGAGTGTTCCTGTCTGCAGTATGTTGTTGATGAGTGTTAATGTCTGCAGTATGATGCTGATGAGTGTTCCTGTCTGCAGTATGTTGTTCATAAGTGTTCCTGTCTACAGTATCTTGTTGATGAGTGTTCCTGTCTGCAGTATGTTGTTGATGAGTGTTCCTGTCTACAGCATGTTGTTCATGAGTGTTCTTGTCTACAGTTTGTTGTTGATGAGTGTTCCTGTCTACAGTATGTTGTTGAATAGTGTTCCTGTCTACAGTATGTTGTTAACGAGTGTTAGTGTCATGCAGCATGTTGTTGATGAGAGTTCCTGTCTGCAGTATGTTGTTGATGAGTGTTAACGTCCTGCAGCATGGTGCTGATGAGAGTTCCTGTCTACAGTATGTTTTTGATGAGAGTTCCTGTCAGCAGTATGTTGTTGATGAGTGGTAATGTCCTGCAGTATGTTGTTGATGAGCGTTCCTGTCTGCAGTATGTTGTTGATGAGTGTTCCTGTCTGCAGTATGTTCTTGATGAGTGTTAATGTCCTGCAGTATGTTGTTGATGAGCGTTCCTGTCTGCAGTATGTTGTTGATGAGTGTTCCCGTCTGCACTATGTTGTTGATGAGTGCTCCTGCCTGCAGTATGTTGTTGATGAGTATTCCTCTCCACAGTAGGTTGTTGGTGAGTGATCCGTTCTGCAGAATGTTGTTGATGAGTGTTCCTGTCTACAGTATGTTTTTGATGAGTGCTCCTGTCTGCAGTATGTTGTTGATGAGTGTTCCTGTCTGCAGTATTTGTTGATGAGTGTTAATCTCTGTAGAATGTTGTTGATGAGTGTTCCTGTCTGCAGTATGCTGTTGATGAGCGTTCCTGTCTACAGTATGTTTTTGATGAGTGCTCCTGTCTGCAGTATGTTGTTGATAAGTGTTCCTGTCTGCAGTATTTGTTGATGAAAGTTAATCTTTGTAGAATGTTGTTGATGAGTGTTCCTGTCTGCAGTATGTTGTTGATGAGTGTTCCTGTCTACAGTATGTTGTTGATGAATGTTCCTGTCTGCAGTATGTTGTTGATGAGTGTTCCTGTGTGCAGTATTTTGTTAATGAGTGTTCCTGTCTACAGTATGCTGTTGATGAATGTTCCTGTCTGCAGTTTGTTGTTGATGAGTGTTCCTGTGTGCAGTATGTTGTTGATGAGTGTTCCTCTCTGTAGTATGTTGTTGATGAGTGTTCCTGTGTACAGTATGTTGCTGGAGAATGTTCCTGTCTACAGAATGTTGTTGATGATTATTCCTGTCTGCAGTATGTTGTTGATGAGTGTTCCTGTCTGCAGTATGTTGTTGATGAGTGTTAATATCTGCAGTATGTTGTTGATGAGTGTTCCTGTCTCCAGTGTGTTGTTGATGAGTGTTCCTGTCTGCATTATGTTGTTGATGAGTGTTCCTGTTTACAGTATGTTGTTGATGAGTGCTCCTGTCTGCAGTATGTTGTTGATGAGTGTTCCTGTCTGCAGTATTTTGTTGATGGGTGTTCTTGTCTACAGTACGTTGTTGATGAGTGTTCCTGTGTACATTATGTTGTTGATAAGTGTTCCTTTCTGCAGTATGTTGTTGATGAGTGTTCCTGTGTACAGTATGTTGTTGATGACTGTTCATGTCTAGAGTATGTTGTTGATGAGTGTTCCTGTCTGCCGAATGTTGTTGATGAGTGTTCCTGTCTGCAGTATGTTGTTGATGATTGTTTCTGTGTACAGTATGATGTTGATGAGTGTTCCTGTCTACAGTATGTTTCTGATGAGAGTTTCTGTCTACAGTATGTCGTTCATGAGTGTTCCTCTCATCAGTATGCTGCTGGTGAGTGTTCCTGTCTCCAGTGTGTTGTTGATGAGTGTTCCTGTCTGCAGTATGTTGTTTTAAGTGTTCCTGTCTGCAGTATGTTGTTGATGAATGTTAATGTCCTTCAGCATGTTGTTGATGAGAGTTTCTGTCTGCAGTATGTTGTTGATAAGTGTTCCTGTCTGCAGTATGTTGTTGATGAGTGCTCCTGTCTGCAGTATGTTGTTGATGAGTGTTCCTGTCTGCAGTATTTTGTTGATGAGCGTTAATGTCCTGCAGTATGTTGTTCATAAGTGTTCCTGTCTACAGTGTCTTGTTGATGAGTGTTCCTGTCTGCAATATGTTGTTGATGAGTGTTCCTGTCTACAGTATGTTGATGATGAGTGTTCCTGTCTGCAGTAAGTTGTTAATGAGTTTTCCTGTCCACAGTATGTTGATTAGTGTTCCTGTCTACAGTATGTTGTTGATGAGTGTTCCTGTCTGCAGTATGTTGTTGATAAGTGTTCCTGTGTGCAGTATGTTGTTGATGAGTGTCCTGTCTGCAGTATGTTGTTGATGAGTGTTCGTGTCTGCAGTATGTTGTTGGTAAGTGTTAATGTCCTGCAGCATATTGTTGATGAGTGTTCCTGTCTGCAGTATGTTGTTGATGAGTGTTAATGTCTGCAGTATGATGTTGATGAGTGTTCCTGTCTTCAGTATGTTGTTAATGAGTGTTCCTGTCTACAGTATGTTGTTGATGAGTGTTCTTGTCTACAGTTTGTTGTTAGTGAGTGTTCCTATCTACAGTATGTTGTTGATTAGTGTTTCTGTCTACAGTATGTTGTTGATGAGTGTTCCTGTCTGCAATATGTTTGATGAGCGTTCCTGTCTACAGTATGTTGTTGATGAGTTGTCCTTTTTGCAGTAAGTTGTTGATGAGTGTTCCTGTCTACAGTATATTGCTGATAAATGTTCCTGTCTGCAGTATGTTTTTAATGAGTGTTCCTGTCTACAGTATGTTGTTGATGAGTGTTCCTGTCTACAGTATGTTGTTGATGAGTGCCCCTGTTTGCAGTATGTTGTTGATTAGTGTTCCTGTCTGCAATGTGTTTGATGAGTGTTCCTGTCTACAGTATGTTGTTGATGAGTGTTCCTGTTTGCAGTATATTGTTGATAAGTGTTCCTGTCCACTGTATATTGTTGATAAATGTTCCTGTCTGTAGTATGTTGTTGATGAGTGTTCCTGTGTTCGGTATGTTGTTGATGAGTGTTCCTGTATACAGTATGTTGTTGATGAGTGCTCCTGTTTTCAATATGTTGTTGATTATTAGTGTACCCTTTCTCATTGTAGTTGAGATGACAAATAATAACTCAGTTATTATTTGTCTTTTCCTTTCCCCTGTCTGGTGTTAATGATTATTGTTCCCATCTTCAGTGTTTTTATTTAAGATTGTTCACTTCTCCATTGTAACTTTTCCTAATGAGTCTTCCCTTCACCATTTTAATTTTGTTAATGAGTGTTCTCTTTCTAATGTGTTTTTTTGTTTTTGATGAACATTCTCTCTTGGCAGCGTATTTACTGCATTCTTTATTCACGATAATTTTTTCCTACCTCCACGTAATGTAGAAGTTATACCTGGATTATAACTGGAGAGGGATTCAAGGGTCAACCCTCGCCAATTATACTCCAGGCTTAACGTCTTTATTACCTGGAGGAAGGAAAAAATTGATCGAGAATGAAGAATGAAGAATGTTGATTAATGTAGGTCGAGAGTTGAACTTGCTTCCAGAGATATACAGTATGTCTCACAACACGCAACCTCTGATAAAGTTTAAAATCCCTAACTTTAAATAATGCTCAGTGAACTGAGTTGCATACAGTTAGTGGTCAGTGGCCACCTGCGGTCATACCTGCCTAAGCTCTTGGGAGTTAGCGTGGGCTGTTGCCAAGCAGCATGGCTTGTTGTAGTGTTTTAGAATCTCAGGTTCAAGTGTTGAAGATGGAGATTCTACTTCTTCAGGATGAAAATAGGAAGCTGAAGCTTCACATAGATGAGTTTGGGAGCGAGCGTGAGAAGGATTTAGCTGGTGAGGAGAAAATGGTCACCAGCAGTGATAGTGGCAGCCGCTTTAAGTGGCAAGTGGTTCACAGTTCAGGAAGAAGGAAGATGAGGAGAGTTAATAGAGAAGATGTGAAGGTAGGAAATCAATTCTCTGTTCTTCAAGACGAGTGTACTTCAGTGGTTAGTGAGGTTGAAGGTACCACTGATTCCCCTGCTAATCAAGGTAAGAGTATTTTAATAGTAGGCGATTCTCAGGTAAGATATATGGACCGTGCATTTTGTAACAGAGACAGAAAGGTCAGACAGAGAGTGTGTCTTCCTGGAGCTGGTGTTGGCGACATAGTCAGCAGGTTGGATAATATTATGGCAGGTAATGGGAACAAACCCATCATCTGTCTTAGTGCTGGGGGTAATGACATTGGGAAGGGCAGGAGAGAGGAGCTGCTGGAAAAGTATAGGTCAGCCATACAAGTAGTTAGGTCTAAGGGAGGGATCCCAGTCATATGTAGCATCTTGCCTAGAAAGGGAGTGGGTAATGAATGGATGTCTAGGGCAATTGGTATAAATTGCTGGCTAGACAGGTACTGCAAGGAACTTGCAATCCCATTCATTGATAACTGGGACCTTTTCTTTGGCAAACGTGATATGTATGCAAGGGATGGGGTGGTTGCATTAGCCAGTTCAATTGAGAGGGTAATTGATGACTTGTCTAGGAATTTAAACTGATAGATTATAGAGGAATGAGTGTTTGTGGGAAACAATCAGGCTGCAGCATTAGTGTTAAAAACAGTAGTTATTACCGGGATACCTCTGGGATATGTTTAAAAGACAATATTCAAAATAAAGTTGCTAGTAATGGCAAATCAATTGATTAACAAACAAAGAAAGATAGTAGAGGGCAACGAGTGACTAGCTCCCTTAAGGTTTACTATACAAATAGTAGGAGTCTAAAAAATAAGATAGATGAGCTAAGATTATTTTCAAGTGCAGGTAATATAGATATTATTGGTATAACAGAGGCCTGGTTCAACCTGAAAGATAGAGAAACGCCTTCTGAATGCAACATACAAGGTTATAAACTATTCCACACTGATAGGGTCAACAGGAAGGGTGGTGGAGTGGCGATGTATGTCAGAAAAAATTTAAATTGTCTTAGACATGCTATAAGATTAGAAACATCGAACACAGAATCTGTTTGGCTACAGTTTCTCGAGGGAAGTGACAAATTAATTGTGGGTGTGATTTATAGGCCCCCAAATCTTGATAGGGAGTGCAGTAAGCTGTTATGGGACGAAATTCATAAGGCATCTAGATATGAAAATGTTTGATAATGGGAGATTTTAACTTTAGACAAATTGATTGGAACAATATGACAGGAAATCTTGAGTCTAGTGACTTTCTTGATACGGTTCAGGATTGCTTTTTAGAACAGGTTGTGACAGAACCAACTAGAGGAAACAATCTGTTTGACTTGGTTCTTGCCAACAAAGATCCACTAATTAATAATCTTGAGGTTAATGGTGAGCTTGGGGAAAGTGATCACAAATCACTTAGTTTCAATATATCAGGGAATTACCCAGATAACTGCAATCAAATCTCAGTCCCAGATTTTCGCTTGGCCGACTTCATGGGACTGAAAAATTACTTGGGTGGGCTAAATTGGGATGTCCTGACTATGGGTCAGGCAAGTGATCTTGGTTGCCAATACGACGTTTTTCAGAGCATAGTTCTAGCTGCCCAGACAACTTTTGTTCCGAGTAGGGAAATTAGATCTAACAAAAATGATCCCAAACGGATGAACAATGGATTAAAATATCTCATTGGTCAAAAGAGAGGCATATATAAGCGTATCAAAAGAAGGGATGGACAGTTAAGAAATCAATATATTCAATTAAAGAGAGAAATAAAGAAAGGAATGAGAAAAGCAAAAAGAGATTATGAAGCTAAGGTCACAAGGGATTCAAAGACTAACTCAAAAGGGTTCTTTCAGGCATACAGAAGTAAGATTAGGAACAAGATTGGCCCACTTAAGAGTAACTAGTTAGATCACTGACAGTGATAAGGATATGTGTGAAATTCTCAGTTTTCACCCAGGAAAATACTAGCGATATTCCTGAAATAATAGATTATGTAGAACAGGATGATAATAAACTATGTACGATTGCGGTATCTAGTGACATGGTCCTCAGACAAATAGAGAAACTAAAACCTGACAATTCCCCAGGTCCTGATGAACTGTTTGCAAGGGTGTTAAAGGAATGTAAAGAGGAACTTAGCATACCTTTGGCTAATTTTTTAACATATCACTACAAACTGGCATAGTGCCTGATAAGTGTAAATTGGCAAATGTAATACCTATTTACAAGGCAGGTGACAGGTCCTTGGCTTCGAACTATAGACCAATAAGCCTTACCTCCATAGTGGGAAAATTTATGGAATCAATAATTGCCGAAGCAATTCGTAGCCATCTTGATAGGCACAGATTGATTAATGAATCTCAACACGGTTTTAGAAATGGGCGTTCCTGTCTTACGAATTTACTAACTTTTTTCACTAAGGTGTTTGAGGAGGTAGATCATGGTAATGAATATGATATTGTGTATATGGACTTCAGTAAGGCTTTCGATAGAGTTCCACATTAGAGGCTATTTAGGAAACTTAAGGCACACTGAATAGGAGGAGAAATTTTTTCCTGGGTAGAGTCATGGCTGACAAATAGGCAGCAGAGAGTTAGCATAAATGGGGAGAAATCATAATGGGGGCACGTCACAAGCGGTGTTCCTCAGCGGTCAGTGTTGGGCCCGTTGTTGTTCACAATTTACATAAACGACATAGATGAAGGAATAAATAGTGACATAAGCAAATTTGCTGATGACACCAAAATAGGCCGTCCAATTCATTCTAGTGAGGACACTAGAACACTCCAGAATGATTTGAATAGACTGATGCAATGGTCGGAGAAGTGGCAGATGCAGTTTAATATTGACAAATGCAAAGTTCTAAATGTTGGACAATTAAATAACCCATGCCACATATAAACTAAATAATGTAGATCTTAATACTACTGATTGCAAAAAGGATTTAGGAGTTCTGGTTAGCAGTAATCTAAAACCAAGACAACAGTGCATTAGTGTTCACAATAAAGTTAACAGAATTCTTGGCTTCATATCTAGTAGTATAAATAATGGAAGTCCTCAGGTTGTTCTTCAACTCTATATATCTTTGGTTAGGCCTTATTTAGACTATGCTGCTCAGTTCTGGTCACCGTATTACAGAATGGATATAAATGCAGAGGAGGATGACAAAGATGATCCCATGTATCAGAAATCTTCCCTATGAGGATAGACTGAGGGTCCTGAATCTGCACTCTGTCGATAGGCGTAGAATTAGGGGGGATATGATCGAGGTGTATAAATAGAAAACAGGAATAAATAAAGGGGATGTAAATAGCTTGCTGAAAATTTCCAACCAAGACAGGACTCGCAGCAATGGCTTCAAGTTGGAAAAATTCAGATTCACGAAGGATATAGGAAAGCACTGGTTTGGTAATAGAGTTGTGGATGAGTGGAACAAACTCCCGAGTACAGTTATTGAGGCTAAAACGTTGTGCAGTTTTAAAAATAGGTTAGATAATTACATGAGTGGGTGTGGGTTGGACCGGACTAGATTGTGCTGCTGATTCTGGTGCTGTGCTCCTTCCTTGAGTGCAGGTGACCAGACTGGGTGGGTCATTGGGCTAATGGGGGGGGGGGGGGAACATGGACCTGCTCCGCATGGGTCGGCCTGTTGCAGTGTTCCTTCTTTCTTATGTTCTTATGTTCTTACTGCCACGCTAATGTCATTTAGGCTATTACAATATCAGTGCTTGTGGTATTTTTCTAGTGATCACTTACTCCAGTGAAGACGGTCCTCTGGACCTTCCTCCTCTTTTCTCCTATATTGCAAGCTCCTGATGATGTGTTGATTGCTACACGAAAGGCATAGAGCTATCATTCTACTCCCCTGGTGGTTGTTTTGCATCCAGTATCACTCGGTTTGTGATATTTGCATACATACATATATATATATATATATATATATATATATATATATATATATATATATATATATATATATATATATATATATATATATATATGAACATTTAAATCACTTTTACCTTTATTGAAGAGACTTATTGGCGTATGGAAGACGGCAAGGAGGGGAGAGGGAGGAGAGGGTATTGTTTGGAAGGGGAATCCCCCGCCAAAAGGACTTCAGATATCTAAGCTCTATTCGCGGTTACTTCCCTTCTGAGTCTTTTACTGGCACTAGGACCATGTTGAGAGTCACTGGACCATTCAGAGACGACTTGCATCAGCTTTGTTAGGGTGATATTTCTCCACCAACTCTTCCACATCCTAGCTACATGATATTTAATGCGGCAAACAGCCATATTATTACCATCAACATACCATGTTCACTGAGTTAAATCGTTTCTAACTAGCTTTAGATGCTAATCATAAACAAAGGGAGAAATAATGAATAACTCATGCCGATGAACGTTATATGTTTATATGATATGTAACGTGTTTCTTGTATAATTTTGAAGGAAATATCGCAGATGGATTAAAGAAAATGTCTATATTAACCTAAAATAAAACATTTCATGTGCCCAAGAGTGATTATTAATATGTATCACGAATGTATGAGCGGCCCAGGCAGACATGTCTGATACGGACGATTTCCGAGCAGAGGTACGAAACCCAGGGCAAAATTTCGCCAATAAGTGGTCGAAATCCGAATTGTATGATATTTACACCAGACGAAATCCGGGGCTCCACTGTATATATATATATATATATATATATATATATATATATATATATATATATATATATATATATATATATATATATATATATATTATCTTTATTAACACATCAGCCGTCTCCCACCAAGGCAGGGTGGCCTGAAAAAGAAGAACTTTCATCATTGTTCACTCCATCACTGTCTTGCCAGAGATACATTTAAACTACAGTTACAAAACTGCAACATTAACACCCCTCCTTCAGAGTGTAGACACTGTACTTCCCATCTCCAGGACTCAAGTCTGGTCTGTCGATTTCCCTGAATCCCTTCATAAATGTTACCTTGCTCAAACTCCAACAGCACATCAAGTCCTAAAAAACATTTGTCTCCATTCGACCCTATCTAACACACTCACGCATGCTTGCTGGAAGTTCAGGCTCCTCGCACATAAAGCCACCTTTACCCCCTCCTTCTAACGTTTCCTAGGCCGACTCCTACCCTGCCTTCCCTTCACTACAGATTTATACACTCTCGAAGTCATTCTATTTCATTCCTTTCCCTCTACATGTCCGAACCACCTCAACAACCCCTCCTCAGCCCTATGGATAATAGTTTTGGTAATCCTGCATCTTCTCCTAATTTCCAAACTACGAATTCTCTGCATTATATATTCACACCACACTTTGCGCTCAGATATGACATTTCCACTGCCTCCAGCCTTCTCCTTGTTGTAACATTCACTACCCATGTTTCACGCCCATATAAGTGCGTTTTTATAACTATACTCTTATACATTCCCCTTTTTGCTTCTATGGACAAAGTTCTTTGTCTGCACAGACTCCTATGTGCACCACTCACATTTTTCCCCTCATCAATTCTGTGATTCACCTCATCGTTCACAGACCCATCTGCTGACACGTCCACTTCTAAATATGTGAATACATTCACCTCCTCCATACTCTCTCCCTCCAATCTAATATCCAATCTTTTGCCACCTAATTTTTTTGTTATCCTCCTCACCTTACTCTTTCCTATATTCACTTTCAAGTTTCTTCTTTTACATACCCTGCCAAACTCATTCACCAACCTCTGCAACTTCTCAGAATCTCCCAAAAGCACAGTGTCATTAGCAAAGAGCAACTGTGGCAACTCCCACTTTGTATTAGATTCTTTATCTTTTAACGCCGCATGTAGACATAATTCATTGAAAGGTATAAAGATAGTTACAATATTTCTCATGTACACTTTCACTCTCTTATTATTCTCTAATCCATATTTTATTTTAGATTTATGGATAGCTGACCTGGTGGTGAGGAATGCTGGACCGGTGTGGGGGGACGGCACCCTCTACAACAACACTGAGATATCCAACAACTACCCGCTCGTTACCAACGGCAACTACTATCCTACTAGCATTATCGTCTACGTCCTCTTCAACCGTTTTCTAGATGATTACACAAATTACGCTGTAATGAACTTTCTCTGCCACGCTAACCCAGCAGGGGTAAACTGGTAACTCATTGGCACTTGCTACGCAGTAGGAGTATAAGCGTACCTGGAATGGTAACTTACTGACACTACTTCTATGGTAACTCAAACACTTGCACTGGTTGACAAGTCTCAGAGACTTGCCAGGATTGGTAACCGTCATATACTTGAAGTAGTTGGCAAAACTTAACGACGTTGGTAATTCTCAGATACTCGCCATGTAACTAAGGACACTTGCCAGGGGAAGTACTCTTAAGCACTCACTGTTGCTGGTAACTCTCAAACACTTGTTGCTGTAGCTGATAACTTTCAAACACTTGCTGATAACTCTCAGACATTCAAATTCAAAGTTCAAAATTTTTATTTCTTTGTAAAGTTTACAATGTGTGGTTTACAAAAAGAAAGCCACTAGCATGTCTAGACATTTCGGGCAGACTAATCCTAATTCTTACTGACTACTCTATATTGAAACAGGTTATGGAGTGGTACATTCTAATTTTCATCATTCACATTATTACAAAAGTTAGGTAATCGAAAATTTTATGATTAATAAGATTTATAATAGTAAGGTAGAAAAAAAAACAAATAATAGTATGGTTTTGTCTTCGTATGCTGCAATGTCTTTACAATGTCGAAGCCACTATATAAGAAGAGCATTATAGGCAAACTTAGAACTATCTTAAGATTAAGAAGGCGATAACAATTTTAGGAATTTTATTTTACAGTCATTTAGTGTTTGGAAGAAATACAGGTAAGAAGTGTAAGTCTATTTCGTTTCGGATGTGTTCCTGACATTGAAGATAAACATGTGTAGTTTCACATAATTAGCTGATATTGGGATATGTTAAGGAGAGAAAGTGTTTTTTTTGTTTGTTTGTTTGTTTTAACGGTAGTTTCGAAAATGTTGGCAGAGTTAGTACTCCTGAAAATTTCAGGAAGGGAGTTCCAGGTTATGGGCACTTTTATGTACACTGAATTTTTGAAAAGATTTAGCCGGACACGGGGAATGTCATAGAGATTTTTGTGTCTAGTATTATGTCTATGGGTCCTGTTGCAGCCGTCAAGAAAGTGTTTTAATTCGGGATTAATATCTGAATTTATTGTTCTGCAAATGCAGGTTGCACAGTAGTAGGTGTGAATGTTTTGTATAGTGAGTAGGTTTAGGTCTTTGAAGAGTTGGGGGGCGGGAGCTTGTCTAGCACTGGATTGTGTGATAATTTGTACTGCAGCTTTTTGTTGGGTTATTATTGGATTTATGTGTGTTGTTACTGTTGATCCCCAGGCACAAATAACATAGGTGAGGTAGTGATAGATGAGTGAATAGTACAGTGTGAGTAGGACTGCTTGTGGTACACTAATGTTTCTTTCAGAGAACGCTAACTGTTTTGGATACTCTCAAACAATAGATGAAGCTGATAACTCTCAGACACCTGCTGTAGCTGGTAACTCAAACACTTGCCATAAGTACTCTCAAACATTTGCTGCAACTGGTAACTCTCAGACACTTGCCAGGGGACGTTCTCTCAAACACTTTCTGTAGTTGATAATTCTCAAACACTTGTTGCACCTGGTAACTCTCAAACACTTGCTGTAGCTGATAACTTTCAGACACTTGCTGAAGTAGGTAACTCGTAGACACTTGCTGAGCCTGGTAACCTTCAGACTTTTATTAAGGTTGGTAACTATCGAACACTTTCCAGTGATGGTAACTCAGTTACTATCGATGGTTGCAACTTTTTGATACTAGTCATTAGTGGTAACTTCAAGACACTTGCTAAGATTTTTAACTCAGAAACACATGTCTTTGTTGGTAACTGTGGTTACAACTGGTTGCAGCTTTGTGCCTGGCGTATACTTGGACCACGGTTCGAATCCTCATCCATTATCCTCTTTATTCATTGACAGTCGTTCATTACGACTTATCATAGATTTATGGACGTTTTCTCTTGGAAGGTTATGAGAATAATTGTACATTGAAAAGTTCTGGGGCTGTGGGCTGAGACAGTAGTAGAGTAATAGTTGGTGCAACCAAGTCATAGTTGTGCCGGCTGTAAAATCCTGCCAATTTTAAGCTGAATGGGTATTTGGCTGAGTCTGATGTATACAGTACATAAACCAATAATCTAGTCCTCATCCAGTATTCTTTTTTATTTATAATTTCTTAAGATGTGCACCCTTGTATGAGAACCCTATACTACATGAATACAACTGTCTACTGAGGTTGATATTTACAAAAGTACTCAACCTCACTCTAGAAGACGGAGAGTTATTAAGCTACACTTCCAGTCAGACTAGGACGTATTAATGTACACAAGGCATCACAGACGTTAGGCACTTCTTTCCTGTCGTCATGTGTTGCATCCAATAAACTTGCAGAAGCTATTCTTCCCGAACATCTTAGGGACAATACTGGTGCTTGCGATCTAAAGTTCATTTATGGAGTCAGGCTCTGAGATAATCTGAGCTCCGAAACCAGACACCTGCTCTCCCTGACAACTGCAGTCACACCGGGAAAGCCCAATAGTGAAGAACAGTCTCAGAATGGGTGAGGGTGTGTCAGGGAAGGACAGAGATCGCCTACTGAGAATAATCTGGGAATAATCTGCTGGCTGTCCCA
Source organism: Cherax quadricarinatus (assembly GCF_038502225.1). Lineage (NCBI taxonomy): Eukaryota > Metazoa > Arthropoda > Malacostraca > Decapoda > Parastacidae > Cherax > Cherax quadricarinatus. The sequence goes on from NC_091343.1 coordinate 409,110, forward strand.
ATTTCTCTTTGGTACACTTCTCTACCGGCTAACTAACCGCATTGTTGTTGCCCGTCGCCTTGTCACCCCTATTCTAATCATTAATTTATGTGTTCATGTCAATAAAAAATATGTCCTTAAATGTATAAGAGAAAATTTTAGAAAGGACTTAATTTTAAATGAGTTCTTGCTAATTGACCAGTTTTACATATGATATATGATATATGATATATGATATATGACATATGATATATGACATATGATATATGACATATGATACAGGCATGTCTTGCTACTTCTACTTACACATAGGTCACACTACACATACATGTACACATTTATTTATACACACTCATCTGAGTTTTCTTTGATTTTATCTTAATAGTTCTTGGTCTTATTAATTTTCCTTTTATATCCATGGGGAAGTGGAATAAGAATCTTTCCTCCGTAAGCCATGCGTGTTGTAAAAGTCAACTAAAATGCCGGGAACAATGGGCTAGTAACCCCTTTTCCTGTAGATTACTAAAAAGAATAAGAAGAAGAAAATTGTCAAAGTGGGAAGTCTGAATTGTGCGTGGATGTTGTGCAGATGATAAGAAAGAGATGATTGTGGATGTTATGAATGAGAAGAAACTGGATGTCCTGGCTTTAAGTGAAACAAAGCTGAAGGGGGTGGGAGAGTTTCAGTGGAGAGGAATAAATGGGATTAGGTCAGGGGTTTCAAATAGAGTTAGAGCTAAAGAAGGAGTAGCAATAATGTTGAAGGATAAGCTATGGCAGGAAAAGAGGGACTATAAATGTATTAATTCAAGGATTATGTGGAGTAAAATAAAGATTGGATGTGAAAAGTGGGTTATAATAAGCGTGTATGCACCTGGAGAAGAGAGAAGTGTAGAGGAGAGAGAGAGATTTTGGGAAATGTTGAGTGAATGCGTGGGGAGTTTTGAATCAAGTGTGAGAGTAATGGTGGTTGGGGATTTCAATGCTAAAGTGGGTAAAAATGTTATGGAGGGAGTAGTAGGTAAATTTGGGGTGCCAGGGGTAAATGTAAATGGGGAGCCTTTAATTGAGCTATGTGTAGAAAGAAATTTGGTAATAAGTAATACATATTTTATGAAAAAGAGGATAAATAAATATACAAGGTATGATGTAGCACGTAATGAAAGTAGTTTATTAGATTATGTATTGGTGGATAAAAGGTTGATGGGTAGGCTCCAGGATGTACATGTTTATAGAGGGGCAACTGATATATCGGATCATTATTTAGTTGTAGCTACAGTTAGAGTAAGAGGTAGATGGGAAAAGAGGAAGGTGGCAACAACAAGTAAGAGGGAGGTGAAAGTGTATAAACTAAGGGAGGAGGAAGTTCGGGTGAGATATAAGCGACTATTGGCAGAAAGGTGGGCTAGTGCAAAGATGAGTAGTGGGGGGTTGAAGAGGGTTGGAATAGTTTTAAAAATGCAGTATTAGAATGTGGGGCAGAAGTTTGTGGTTATAGGAGAGTGGGGGCAGGAGGAAAGAGGAGTGATTGGTGGAATGATGAAGTAAAGGGTGTGATAAAAGAGAAAAAGGTAGCTTATGAGAGGTTTTTACAAAGCAGAAGTGTTATAAGAAGAGCAGAGTACATGGAGAGTAAAAGAAAGGTAAAGAGAGTGGTGAGAGAGTGCAAAAGGAGAGCAGATGATAGAGTGGGAGAGGCACTGTCAAGAAATTTTAATGAAAATAAGAAAAAATTTTGGAGTGAGTAAAACAAGTTAAGAAAGCCTAGGGAAAATATGGATTTGTCAGTTAAAAACAGAGTAGGGGAGTTAGTAGATGGGGAGATGGAAGTATTAGGTAGATGGCGAGAATATTTTGAGGAACTTTTAAATGTTAAGGAAGAAACAGAGGCGGTAATTTCATGCACTGGTCAGGGAGGTATACCATCTTTTAGGAGTGAAGAAGAGAAGAATGTAAGTGTGGGGGAGGTACGTGAGGCATTACGTAAAATGAAAGGGGGTAAAGCAGCTGGAACTGATGGGATCATGACAGAAATGTTAAAAGCAGGGGGGGATATAGTGTTGGAGTGGTTGGTACTTCTGTTTAATAAATGTAGGAAAGAGGGGAAGGTACCTAGGGATTGGCGGAGAGCATGTATAGTCCCTTTATATAAAGGGAAAGGGGACAAAAGAGACTGTAAAAATTATAGAGGAATAAGCTTACTGAGTATACCAGGAAAAGTGTACAGTAGGGTTATAATTGAAAGAATTAGAGGTAAGACAGAATGGAGGATTGCGGATGAGCAAGGAGGTTTCAGAGTGGGTAGGGGATGTGTAGATCAAGTGTTTACATTGAAGCATATATGTGAACAGTATTTAGATAAAGGTAGGGAAGTTTTTATTGCATTTATGGATTTAGAAAAGGCATATGATAGAGTGGATAGAGGAGCAATGTGGCAGATGTTGCAAGTATATGGAATAGGTGGTAAGTTATTAAATGCTGTAAAGAGTTTTTATGAGGATAGTGAGGCTCAGGTTAGGGTGTGTAGAAGAGAGGGAGACTACTTCCCGGTAAAAGTAGGTCTTAGACAGGGATGTGTAATGTCACCATGGTTGTTTAATATATTTATAGATGGGGTTGTAAAGGAAGTAAATGCTAGGGTGTTCGGGAGAGGGGTGGGATTAAATTTTGGGGAATCAAATTCAAAATGGGAATTGACACAGTTACTTTTTGCTGATGATACTGTGCTTATGGGAGATTCTAAAGAAAAATTGCAAAGGTTAGTGGATGAGTTTGGGAATGTGTGTAAAGGTAGAAAGTTGAAAGTGAACATAGAAAAGAGTAAGGTGATGAGGGTGTCAAATGATTTAGATAAAGAAAAATTGGATATCAAATTGGGGAGGAGGAGTATGGAAGAAGTGAATGTTTTCAGATACTTGGGAGTTGACGTGTCGGCGGATGGATTTATGAAGGATGAGGTTAATCATAGAATTGATGAGGGAAAAAAGGTGAGTGGTGCGTTGAGGTATATGTGGAGTCAAAAAACGTTATCTATAGAGGCAAAGAAGGGAATGTATGAAAGTATAGTAGTACCCACACTCTTATATGGGTGTGAAGCTTGGATGGTAAATGCAGCAGCGAGGAGACGGTTGGAGGCAGTGGAGATGTCCTGTTTAAGGGCAATGTGTGGTGTAAATATTATGCAGAAAATTCGGAGTGTGGAAATTAGGAGAAGGTGTGGAGTTAATAAAAGTATTAGTCAGAGGGCAGAAGAGGGGTTGTTGAGGTGGTTTGGTCATTTAGAGAGAATGGATCAAAGTAGAATGACATGGAAAGTATATAAATCTATAGGAGAAGGAAAGAGGGGTAGGGGTCGTCCTCGAAAGGGTTGGAGAGAGGGGGTAAAGGAGGTTTTGTGGGCAAGGGGCTTGGACTTCCAGCAAGCGTGCGTGAGCGTGTTAGATAGGAGTGAATGGAGACGAATGGTACTTGGGACCTGACGATCTGTTGGAGTGTGAGCAGGGTAATATTTAGTGAAGGGATTCAGGGAAACCGGTTATTTTCATATAGTCGGACTTGAGTCCTGGAAATGGGAAGTACAATGCCTGCACTTTAAAGGAGGGGTTTGGGATATTGGCAGTTTGGAGGGATATGTTGTGTATCTTTATATGTGTATGCTTCTAGACTATTGTATTCTGAGCACCTCTGCAAAAACAGTGATAATGTGCGAGTGTGGTGAAAGTGTTGAATGATGACGAAAGTATTTTCTTTTTGGGGATTTTCTTTCTTTTTTTTTGGGTCACCCTGCCTCGGTGGGAAACGGCCGACTTGTTGAAAATATATATATATATATATATATATATATATATATATATATATATATATATATATATATATATATATACGGGAACCCCAAATACAGAGGTCTGACGGAAGTCAAAAGCGTCTTGATGGAGCCACTATGTTACCCTGGAAGGACGGAAAGCAGACTGCCTGGGATTGCACCTGTGCTGCCACTTTGGCAGACACCTACTTGACATACTCCTTAGGTGAAAGGGATGGAGCTGCCAGCCACATGGAGACCCAGAAGACCTGCAATTATGAAGACCTTACTCCTTGCTATAACTTCATTCCAAGAGGGTCGGAGACCCATGGAGCATAGACAAGTGTGCTCTAAAGTTCCTCAAAGAGCTGGGTGAAAAACTCACCATAGAAATCAAGGACCACAAGGCGGCCAGCCTTCTCTTTCAGAGACTCAGTGTTGCAATCCAGAGGGGAAATGCCTGCAGCATTCTGGGCACGCGGCCCACAGCCGTGGAACTGGACGAAGCATTCGAAATGTAGCTCTGAGTTGTTATCTATGTCGTTTAACTTCCCATTGTATTTTGTCAATGTATTTTGACAATATATTTTGGCAATGTATTTTGTCTTTAAATAAAGTATCTATAAAATATAGGGGGTGGTAGGAGAAAACAATTTTCAAACAGCTTCAGGGAGAACCTTGAGTTTTCCCTGAAGCAAGTTTATTCTTTTCTCTGAGGATGAGAGTCCCTACGACAGTTCTAGAGGTGGTACCCCCACTGGCAATATATATATATATATATATATATATATATATATATATATATATATATATATATATATATATATATATATATATATATATATATGTATGGTAGTAGGTTGGTAGACAGCAACCACCCAGGGAAGTACTACCGTCCTGCCAGATGACTGTGAAACAAAAACCTGTAACTGTTTTGCATGATGGTAGGATTGCTGGTTTCTTTTTCTGTCTCATAAACACGCTAAGATAACAGGGATATCTTGCTACTCCTACTTACACTTTGGTCACACTTCACAGACACGCACATGCATATATATATATACATACATCTAGGTTTTTCTCCTTTTTCTAAATAGCTCTTGTTCTTTTTTATTTCTTCTATTGTCCATGGGGAAGTGGAAAAGAATCTTTCCTCCGTAAGCCATGCGTGTCGTATGAGGCGACTGAAATGCCGGGAGCAATGGGCTAGTAACCCCTTCTCCTGTATACAATTACTAAAAAAGAGAAGAAGAAAAACTTTATAAAACTGGGTTGCTTAAATGTGCGTGGATGTAGTGCGGATGACAAGAAACAGATGATTGCTGATGTTATGAATGAAAAGAAGTTGGATGTCCTGGCCCTAAGCGAAACAAAGCTGAAGGGGGTAGGAGAGTTTCAGTGGGGGGAAATAAATGGGATTAAATCTGGAGTATCTGAGAGAGTTAGAGCAAAGGAAGGGGTAGCAGTAATGTTAAATGATCAGTTATGGAAGGAGAAAAGAGAATATGAATGTGTAAATTCAAGAATTATGTGGATTAAAGTAAAGGTTGGATGCGAGAAGTGGGTCATAATAAGCGTGTATGCACCTGGAGAAGAGAGGAATGCAGAGGAGAGAGAGAGATTTTGGGAGATGTTAAGTGAATGTATAGGAGCCTTTGAACCAAGTGAGAGAGTAATTGTGGTAGGGGACTTGAATGCTAAAGTAGGAGAAACTTTTAGAGAGGGTGTGGTAGGTAAGTTTGGGGTGCCAGGTGTAAATGATAATGGGAGCCCTTTGATTGAACTTTGTATAGAAAGGGGTTTAGTTATAGGTAATACATATTTTAAGAAAAAGAGGATAAATAAGTATACACGATATGATGTAGGGCGAAATGACAGTAGTTTGTTGGATTATGTATTGGTAGATAAAAGACTGTTGAGTAGACTTCAGGATGTACATGTTTATAGAGGGGCCACAGATATATCAGATCACTTTCTAGTTGTAGCTACACTGAGAGTAAAAGGTAGATGGGATACAAGGAGAATAGAAGCATCAGGGAAGAGAGAGGTGAAGGTTTATAAACTAAAAGAGGAGGCAGTTAGGGTAAGATATAAACAGCTATTGGAGGATAGATGGGCTAATGAGAGCATAGGCAATGGGGTCGAAGAGGTATGGGGTAGGTTTAAAAATGTAGTGTTAGAGTGTTCAGCAGAAGTTTGTGGTTACAGGAAAGTGGGTGCAGGAGGGAAGAGGAGCGATTGGTGGAATGATGATGTAAAGAGAGTAGTAAGGGAGAAAAAGTTAGCATATGAGAAGTTTTTACAAAGTAGAAGTGATGCAAGGAGGGAAGAGTATATGGAGAAAAAGAGAGAAGTTAAGAGAGTGGTGAAGCAATGTAAAAAGAGAGCAAATGAGAGAGTGGGTGAGATGTTATCAACAAATTTTGTTGAAAATAAGAAAAAGTTTTGGAGTGAGATTAACAAGTTAAGAAAGCCTAGAGAACAAATGGATTTGTCAGTTAAAAATAGGAGAGGAGAGTTATTAAATGGAGAGTTAGAGGTATTGGGAAGATGGAGGGAATATTTTGAGGAATTGTTAAATGTTGATGAAGATAGGGAAGCTGTGATTTCGTGTATAGGGCAAGGAGGAATAACATCTTGTAGGAGTGAGGAAGAGCCAGTTGTGAGTGTGGGGGAAGTTCGTGAGGCAGTAGGTAAAATGAAAGGGGGTAAGGCAGCCGGGATTGATGGGATAAAGATAGAAATGTTAAAAGCAGGTGGGGATATAGTTTTGGAGTGGTTGGTGCAATTATTTAATAAATGTATGGAAGAGGGTAAGGTACCTAGGGATTGGCAGAGAGCATGCATAGTTCCTTTGTATAAAGGCAAAGGGGATAAAAGAGAGTGCAAAAATTATAGGGGGATAAGTCTGTTGAGTGTACCTGGTAAAGTGTATGGTAGAGTTATAATTGAAAGAATTAAGAGTAAGACGGAGAATAGGATAGCAGATGAACAAGGAGGCTTTAGGAAAGGTAGGGGGTGTGTGGACCAGGTGTTTACAGTGAAACATATAAGTGAACAGTATTTAGATAAGGCTAAAGAGGTCTTTGTGGCATTTATGGATTTGGAAAAGGCGTATGACAGGGTGGATAGGGGGGCAATGTGGCAGATGTTGCAAGTGTATGGTGTAGGAGGTAGGTTACTGAAAGCAGTGAAGAGTTTTTACGAGGATAGTGAGGCTCAAGTTAGAGCATGTAGGAAAGAGGGAAATTTTTTCCCAGTAAAAGTAGGCCTTAGACAAGGATGTGTGATGTCACCGTGGTTGTTTAATATATTTATAGATGGGGTTGTAAGAGAAGTAAATGCGAGGGTCTTGGCAAGAGGCGTGGAGTTAAAAGATAAAGAATCACACACAAAGTGGGAGTTGTCACAGCTGCTCTTTGCTGATGACACTGTGCTCTTGGGAGATTCTGAAGAGAAGTTGCAGAGATTGGTGGATGAATTTGGTAGGGTGTGCAAAAGAAGAAAATTAAAGGTGAATACAGGAAAGAGTAAGGTTATGAGGATAACAAAAAGATTAGGTGATGAAAGATTGAATATCAGATTGGAGGGAGAGAGTATGGAGGAGGTGAACGTATTCAGATATTTGGGAGTGGACGTGTCAGCGGATGGGTCTATGAAAGATGAGGTGAATCATAGAATTGATGAGGGAAAAAGAGTGAGTGGTGCACTTAGGAGTCTGTGGAGACAAAGAACTTTGTCCTTGGAGGCAAAGAGGGGAATGTATGAGAGTATAGTTTTACCAACGCTCTTATATGGGTGTGAAGCGTGGGTGATGAATGTTGCAGCGAGGAGAAGGCTGGAGGCAGTGGAGATGTCATGTCTGAGGGCAATGTGTGGTGTGAATATAATGCAGAGAATTCGTAGTTTGGAAGTTAGGAGGAGGTGCGGGATTACCAAAACTGTTGTCCAGAGGGCTGAGGAAGGGTTGTTGAGGTGGTTCGGACATGTAGAGAGAATGGAGCGAAACAGAATGACTTCAAGAGTGTATCAGTCTGTAGTGGAAGGAAGGCGGGGTAGGGGTCGGCCTAGGAAGGGTTGGAGGGAGGGGGTAAAGGAGGTTTTGTGTGCGAGGGGCTTGGACTTCCAGCAGGCATGCGTGAGCGTGTTTGATAGGAGTGAATGGAGACAAATGGTTTTTAATACTTGACGTGCTGTTGGAGTGTGAGCAAAGTAACATTTATGAAGGGATTCAGGGAAACCGGCAGGCCGGACTTGAGTCCTGGAGATGGGAAGTACAGTGCCTGCACTCTGAAGGAGGGGTGTTAATGTTGCAGTTTAAAAATTGTAGTGTAAAGCACCCTTCTGGCAAGACAGTGATGGAGTGAATGATGGTGAAAGTTTTTCTTTTTCGGGCCACCCTGCCTTGGTGGGAATCGGCCAGTGTGATAAAAAAAAAATATGTATGTATGAGAGTATAGTTTTACCAACACTCTTATACGGGTGTGAAGCATGGGTGATGAATGTTGCAGCGAGGAGAAGGCTGGAGGCAGTGGAGTTGTCATGTCTGAGGGCAATGTGTGGTGTGAATATAATGCAGAGAATTCGTAGTTTGGAAGTTAGGAGGAGGTGCGGGATTACCAAAACTGTTGTCCAGAGGGCTGAGGAAGGGTTGTTGAGGTGGTTCGGACATGTAGAGAGAATGGAGCGAAACAGAATGACTTCAAGAGTGTATCAGTCTGTAGTGGAAGGAAGGCGGGGTAAGGGTCGGCCTAGGAAAGGTTGGAGGGAGGGGGTAAAGGAGGTTTTGTGTGCGAGGGGCTTGGACTTCCAGCAGGCGTGCGTGAGCGTGTTTGATAGGAGTGAATGGAGACGAATGGTTTTTAATACTTGACGTGCTGTTGGAGTGTGAGCAAAGTAACATTTATGAAGGGATTCAGGGAAACCGGCAGGCCGGACTTGAGTCCTGGAGATGGGAAGTACAGTGCCTGCACTCTGAAGGAGGGGTGTTAATGTTGCAGTTTAAAAATTGTAGTGTAAAGCACCCTTCTGGCAAGACAGTGATGGAGTGAATGATGGTGAAAGTTTTTCTTTTTCGGGCCACCCTGCCTTGGTGGGAATCGGCCAGTGTGATAATAAAAAAAAATAATAAATAATATATATATATATATATATATATATATATATATATATATATATATATATATATATATATATATATATATATATATATATATATACATACATACATATATATATATATATATATATATATATATATATATATATATATATATATATATATATATATATATATATATATATATATATATATATATATATATATATATATATATATATATATATATATGTGAGTGTGTGTACTCACCTAATTGTACTCACCTAATTGTGGTTGTAGGAGTTGAGACACAGCTCTGGCCACGCCTCTTCACTGACGCTACTAGGTCCTTTCTCTCCCTGCTCCATGAGCTTTATCATACCTTGTCTTGAAGCTATGTATAGCTCCTGCCTCCACTACATCACTTGCTAGACTATTCCACTTCCTGACTACTCTGTGACTGAAGAAATACTTGCTAACATCCCTTTGACTTATCTGAGTCTTCAACTTCCAAGTGTGACCCATTGTTTCTGTGTCCCCCTCTGGAACACCCTGTCTCTGCCCACCTTGTCTAGTCCACGCAGTATTTTGCATGTCGTTATCATGTCTCCCCTAAGCCTCCTGTCCTCCAGTGTCGTCAGGCCGATTTCCCTTAACCTTTCTTCGTTGGACATTCCCCTTAGCACTGGAACTAACCTTGTCGCAACCCTTTGCACTTTCCCTAATTTCTTGACGTGCTTGACCCGGTGTGGGTTTCAAACTGGTGCTGCATACTCCAGTATGGGCCTGACGTACACTGAGTACAGTGTCTTGAACGATTCCGTACTAAGGTAAGGAATACTCTGTCTGCGGTCTTCTTTGCGTTTCCCCGATCTTCATGACTTTGCATTTTGCGGGGTTATCAAGGAGCCAGTTGCTGGACCATGCTTGTAGGCTGTCCAGGTCTCTTTATAGTCCTGCTTAATCCTCGACCGTTTTAATACTCGTCATTAACTTCACATCATCTGCAATCATTGGCACTTCTGAGCCTATCCATTCCGTTATATCAATCACATATACCAAAAACAGCACAGGTGCTAGGACTGATCCCCGCTAGTCACAGGCGCCCACTCTGACACCTCGTCCCATACCATGACTCGTCGTTGCCTCTCTGTCAGATATTCTCCGATCCATTGCAGTGCCTTTCCTGTTATGCGTACCTGATCCTCTAGCTTTTGCATTAGCTTCTTTTTGAGGAACTGTGTCGAAGGCCTTCTTGCAGTCAAAGAAAATGCAGTCTATCCTTCCCCTCTCTCACGTGTCTTACTTCTGTTATCTTGTCGTAAACTCCAGTAGGTTTATAATATAATATAATATAATAATAATAATAATAATAATAATAATAATAATAATAATAATAATAATAATATATTTATTTACTACAAGTACATGTACATGGTATACAGGCCTAACTAACATTAATGACATACTACTATGTAGAAAGCCCCTTGTTATGCTGAGCATTTAGGGCAAATTAGTTCAGTGTCCCAGGATGCGACCCACACCAGTCGACTAACACCCAGGTACTCATTTACTAATGGGTGAAAATAGACAACAGGTGTAAAGAAACACACCCAATGTTTCTACCCAGGCTGGGAAAAGACCCTCGCCGTGTGAAGCGAGAGCTTTAGTCACCAGGCCGCCAGAGCCCACAGGATTTTCCTTCCCTGAAACTGTGCTGGGTGTCGTTTATAAGCTTCTGTCTTTGAAGATGCACCACCACTCTCCTCCTGATGACCTTCTCCATGATTTTCCATACTATTCACGTTAGTGACACAGGTCTGTAGTTTAATGCCTCTTGTCTGTCTCCTTTCTTAAAAATTGGGACTACATTTGACATCTTCCATACCTCAGGTAGTTGCCCAGTTTCAATGGATGTGTTGAAGATTATTGTTAGTAGCATACACAGCATCTCTGCTCCCTCTCTAAGGACCCACGGAGAGATATCTTGTTCCACCGACTTTGAAGGTATCAAGTTCACATAGCAGCTTCTTCATCCCCTCCTCGGTTGTGTGTATTTCATCCAGCACTTGTTGGTGTACCACCCTATTCTGACTTCCTGGAGTCCTTCCTGTCTCCACTGTAAATACCTCTTTAAATCTCATGTTGAGCTTCTCACATCCCTCTTGGTCGTTTCTTGTAAACTCCCCACCTTCCTTCCTCAGCCTGATTACCTGGTCCTTGAGTGTTGTTTTCCTCCTGATGTGGCTATATAACAGTGTCGGGTCAGACTCGACTTTCGATGTACTCTCTAGAATGGCATAGAATTAGGGGGGATATAATTGAGATGTATAAATGGAAAACAGGAATAAATAAAGGGGATGTAAATAGCGTGCTAAAAATATCTAGCCTAGACAAGACTCGCAGCAATGGTTTTAAGCTGTAAAAATTCAGATTCAGGAAGGATATAGGAAAGCACTGGTTTGGTAATAGAGTTGTGGATGAGTGGAACAAACTCCCGAGTACAGTTATAGAGGCTAAAACATTGTAGTTTTAGAAATAGGTTAGATAAATACATAAGTGGGTGTGGGTTGGTGTGAGTTGGATCAGACTAGCTGGTGCTACTAGGCCAGAAGCTGTGCTCCTTCCTTACGTGAAGGTGATATGAATGGGTGGGCCATTGGTCTAATCCGGGGATTGACATGGACCTGCCCCACATGGGCCAGTAGGCCTGCTGCAATGTTCCTTCTTTCTTATGTTCTTATGTTCTTATATTGTCATTGAGCCTCCCTTATCTGTGCATATTCGTTTCTGGCTCTTCAGCTAACCTTTTTATTTTCCTGGGTCCTTTGTCTTCTGTACTTTTTCCATTCTCTAGTGCACTTAGTTTTTTCCTCCCTACACTTTTGGGTGAAACAAGGACTCATTCTGGTCTTCCCATTATTTCCGTTTCCCTTGGAAACATACCTCTCCTCTGCCTCCTTGCATTGTGTTGCCACATAGTCCATATATTTTTTACTGGTTTTCCTGCCAATTTTCTCCCACTAAAATGTCTTGCAGGAAGTTCCTCATGCCTGTGTAGTCCCCCCTTTTGTAGTTTGGTTCTTCCTGTCCTATTCTTGCTCCCCTCTCCACTTGTACCTCAACTATGTAATCAAAGCACAGAACGACATGATCAATAGCTCCAAGGGGCCTTTCGTACATGATATCCACGTTGTCCGAGCTACTCAAGGTGAATACTAGGTCCAGTCTTGCTGGATTATCCTCACCTCTCTCTCTGGTAATGTCTGTACCATGTTGAAGCATGAGGTTTTCCGGTACCACATCCATCATCTTGGCTCTCCATGTTTTGGGTCCCCCATGGGGCTCCAGGTTTTCCCAGCCAGTCACCTTGTGATTGAAATCACCCATAACTAGTGACTTTGTTCTCCCATGTGAGCTTTTCTGGCCACCTCCACTAGTGTGTCTACCATTGCTCTGTTGCTCTCGTCATATTCTTCTCTTGGCCTCCTGCAGTTCTGTGGGTGGAAGTACATTACTGCTATTACCACCTTATGGCCCTCAAACTTGATTGTTCCTACTATGTAGTCCCTTTCGCCCACATCATCCATTCGTTCCATTTCCTCAAATTCCCACCGATTTTTAATGAGCAGTGCAACTCCTCCTCCCCCTCTGCCCCCTCTATCTTTCCTGAGAATTTGATATCCGGGTGGGAAGATTGCATCTGTTATTATCCTGGTGAGTTTCATTTCTGTGAGTGCTATTATGTCTGGGGATGTCTACTTGATTCTTTTATGTCATTAATAACATTTATTTGTTATTCTGTCTGCATTTGTATACCAAACCTTCAACTTCTTTTCTGAAACTGTGTTCTGGGGGTTGCATTGGGGTTGGGGAAGTGGGAGACCTGATGAGGAAGTATGGGTGGTTGATGTGAAGGTGGAGTTTGTAATGATATGGGTGGGGACACTTGCTATGGCATGTGTGTTTTAAGTTAGAATGTTTGGTTGCATTGGGGTTGTCCTGGTTGGGGGGCTTCTGTAGGTGGTTGTGAAGGAGGTTGTATTTGATCTTTCTTCTGAGTCTGGGTTCTCCTGTCTATCTCCATCTTAACCTCTCTTTCATCTCTTTGTACCCTCTCTTTCAGTTTCTTTTTTTCTTCTAGCGTTCTCTTAAGGTCGAGATACACTCTCTGGTATGCTGACATGTCCCTTAGACTTGCTTTCTCTTGCAGGATCCTTTTTTGAGCCGATTCTGCCTTGAAAATCACTTTGACTGGCCGATTTCGTCCTCTTGTAAACCCCCCTATTCTCAGAAAATTTGCCAGTTGGGTCACGTCATCCCCTATTGCTTTCATGATGCTATCAATTGCTGCTTTCTCCCCTTGTCTTCTTGCTTCATAAGCTTCCCCTTCAACTTCCTGGAGCCCATGAATAAAGACAGATCTCTCCCTTTCATTCACTCACTGCATATCCCTATATATCCCCTGATTCGATTTAGTTGTCTCCATTGCAGCTTTTCTTTCTTCAATTTCTTCACTATCTGTTGTCCCTGGGCCCAGTGGTCTGTCATTTTCCCTTCTCAGCTTTCCCTGGGCACTCGATTGCTCCTGATGTGATACTCTTTTTTTCTCAGGCTTCACGATAGTCTGATAGGGCCTCTGCATACAGTTTCACTCCTTCGTTCCCTACAGTCCCCTTGTTTGTGACTGAGGTAGCAGTTTCTGATGTCATGCCCACATTGCTCTTTAGTTCTTAAGGCTGTTTCAGATTTTTCAGTTCCTCGTCTAATCTCTGTATCTTAGCCTCTGCTGCTGAGACTTGCATCTCCCCCTTCCTGCTCTCTGCAGCTATCCTCTCCTCCATTTTCATGCTAAGCTCTCCTAGCTTCCTTCCCCACTCATTTTCCCTTTTCATGAGCTCTGCTACCTAATTTTCCTTTCCAGACTCATTCTCCAGTAACCTGGTTTTCCGTCCTGCTCTCTGGAAACCCAATTATTTTTGGTTGCCACAGAATGAAAAACTTAGGTATTTCTGTGTGGTTGTTTTGTGATGTTTGGAGTGTGTGAGAGGGGGCGGAGGGAGGGAGAGAAGGAAGCTTGGGACAATGGCGAGAATGGGAGAGAGGTGGGGAGGGTGAGAGAGAGAGAGAGAGAGAGAGAGAGAGAGAGAGAGAGGGGGGGGGATCTGGGGAGAGAGTGGGAGAGAGATGGGGGAGAGTGCGGGGGAGAGAGTGTGTGTGGGTCTGTATATGTGGGAATATGTGGGTGTGAACGTGTGTGTGTGTGTGTGTGTGTGTGTGTGTGTGTGTGTGTGTGTGTGTCTGTGTGTGTGTCTGTGTGTGTGTGTGTGTGTGTGTGTGTGTGTGTGTGTGCGTGTGTGTGTGTGAAATATCACAATGTGCAAAAAATAATGAATTTCCAAGCGCATTCGTGATTTCTCATAATATCAGTAACCTGTAAAATAATATAACAGCAAAAGGCTTATAAATTTAAAATATAACCTCATATACGACCTTACATCCGACCTGTATGATGCGGGTGGCAGTGTAATCATACGTCTCAAGTGAAATTAATTATGAAGACCTTTCAGGCATAGCTTAAATTCCTCACAAATTCATTGAATTGCAAATAAATCTAATTTATATAAAACCCAGGACTAATACTTATAATAACACCAATATTATTTTTTTATGAAATTTGATTAATTTATATCGACATCAATCATAGACCTGCTTGATACAACTTTCTCGGCCTTTTGAAAATCAACTGAGTAGTTAAATCTCTCACATTAATAAACAAAGCATTAGACTCTTGTCCAGTTCTAATGCTTTATTTATGTTGTCATAATCTTAGTTAAAGACTTTTTCCTTTTGACCGTAATGAACTTTCTTGGATTTTTTACAAAGAATGTTGTAGACAATGTCATCAGCATTTTTGGGAGGAATTTTTAATCAGATTTTTTTGACTATATCAAGATTTTTAAATATAACTTTGTTTTTAAAATAGTGTAGTAGAGAAGGTATGTCAAGAAAGTTTTCTTGGTAAGAGAGAACCGTCATATTCTTGGTTGAACATGACTGTTTGTCTCTTTTCGAATTGTAAAACGAATTTCTAGCAATTTTAGAGCATATATTAATTAATTATTTTGAGTATTTTAGAACATTAGCTATGTCATTAATCTTCAAAATTTCTTAGTCTATGAACAATGGGCTTTAAAAACGCAAAGATCTCAAAAACATCGATAAGAATACAAAACGTTTAACTCTATCATGATGTGAAGAATAATAACAAACAGAAAAACATTAATTTGTTGGTTTTCTATATATGTTTAATTTAAAATCACGGTTTCCTTTAGTAATTAAGACATCTTAAAAAGGCAACGAGTTATCTTGTTTAAACTCAAAAGTAAAATTTATGGAATGTGTTAGAATATTGAATTCAACAAGGTAAGGGTATCTATATATATTCTCGAGAAGACAGGTCTTGAAGTGAAGCTGCCCTGACTGGTTTATAAAACAAGGAGAAAAGAGAGGAACCATCAAGTATTACAAAACCTCAATTCACAAAAACTCAATCCTATCTGGCAAATATTAACTCATGGTAACCTACCACCAAGGTACATTCAGTCGTGATGAATGGTTTTGAAAACCGACAAGTTGAAGAATTGAGACACTTATGCAACACATGGGAATCTTTATTGAAGAAACGTTTCGCCACACAGTGGCTTCATCAGTCCAGTACAAAGTAGAAGTGGGTAAGGAGAGTAGAAGTTTGAGGTAATCAGTCCCTCAACCTGGATTCAAGAGTGATGGACTGAACACATCGAATCCAGGTTGAGGGAATGATTACCTCAAACTTCTACTCTCCTTACCCACTTCTACTTTGTATTGGACTGATGAAGCCACTGTGTGGGGAAACGTTTCTTCAATAAAGATTCCCATGTGTTGCATAAGTGTCTCAATACATTCAGTCGTCTCAACAAAGTGACCATCATAATAACGTTCAATCTTAACAAACTAGGGTATCTCTTTTCCACGAAATACACATTCAGCTAAGCAAGATATACCAGGAGTTGACCAGATAACATATAAAGACTACATCCAAGTTTACATAGGGCAGATATGCCGAACGCTGTCTAGATGGATCATTGAACACCGGAGGGCAATACGTTGTGCAAAGGATATTTCAGCCATTTTTCAACATGTCACCACTAACATGTCAACAACAACATTCACCGTAAAGCTGCCACCATCAAACACAAATCATACTGCGGCTACAAATGGAAAATCATAGAATCTACCATCATAGCTACCACTCTCAATATCAACATCTCACAGGGGCAATGAAAACCAGATGTCATTGCAAAATTCGCCCTCAAGAAGTAAATACCAGCGCCTAACCGAATATAGAACGTCAGCACAACATCAGGAATTACATTGCACAAAGGAGCTACCTATCCCAATTTTTAGCTACTCTTCAGGCCCTGTCTTCTCACCCACCCAGTGCCTGTTATAATTCCCTACACTCCACTTCCTTGTACAACGAGAGGTGCAGCCTTCCCTGTAATTTCTTGCTCTCATTTCACTTATGTATCTACTAAATAGGATCCCAGAAGGGGATCGAAATAAACAGACCAATTAATATTTAGAGTTTCTGTCTCCATGTAACTTATTAATGAGCATTGACAAGTGTTCATTACACTTTAGTTCTTCATATATATATACTGCAAACAATCGCAGACGGGTGATCTTAACTATGCAGGACAAGCCCCCCATACATACATTTATATCAATGAAATCACGAAACAAGTGATTTTAAATAATTTACCAAACTGCGGCAGGCCAGGACTCGACCCTACGA
Organism: Cherax quadricarinatus; assembly: GCF_038502225.1. Lineage (NCBI taxonomy): Eukaryota > Metazoa > Arthropoda > Malacostraca > Decapoda > Parastacidae > Cherax > Cherax quadricarinatus. Next base: position 425,829 of record NC_091343.1, read on the forward strand.
ACCTTATGCCGCCTCCAGAGGCAGCACAATGTACGCATCGCCTTACCACTTGAGCCAGCGACTGCTTGTTGAGGAGGGTATTCAAACAGGAGGAGGCTGAAATTAATCCTCGAGATACTACTGCCACGAGTGTCCTCGGATCTCAAGAAAAACATGTAGCTCAGCTGCATGCGCTATTCTTGTAGGATCGCTGGCTCAAGTGGTAAGGCGATGCATACATTGTGCTGCCTTGGAAGGCGGTATAAGGTTCGTAGGGTCGAGTCCTGGCCTGCCGCAGTTTGGTAAATTATATATATATATATATATATATATATATATATATATATATATATATATATATATATATATATATATATATATATATATTTATTTATTTATTTATTTTGGGGTCCACCTCTGGTGTAAATTGTGGGACCCATAGCCTCGGAGAAGTGGATAAAAAGGCTTCAAGGAAGAATATTTGGATTTCTTCCTGAAGCCGTTTGAATATTCCACTTCCCCTACCACCCCATCTTTTAAACTATTTTTTTTTTACCAATAGGAATATTTTATTACATAATATGGTACAGAAGATTTAAGAGATACATTGTTAATATAAAGGTGGCATATACGGTACATGTTGTTACGTGTGTATCACCGATTATAAGGCGAAAATCTCATCGAGCTCCTCAGAGCTGGGGCGTGTGCCCAAAATGCAGCATGCATTACCCCTTTGAACAGCCGCACTGAGCCGCTGGAACAGAAAACTAGCCGCCCTGGGATCCCTAGTTACCCCTGATGAGTCTTTTTCCCAGCTCCTTAAAGAAATTAGATGCACTCTTTCCCCATGAGCCAAGGGTCTCTGAGCCTATGGGAACAAACATATAATGATGGGCAAGTTCTCCATATTTTCTAGACTTTTGGGACTCCCTGAAGCTGGCAGCTGCCCCTCCTTCCTCCCTGGTGTATTGGAGATAGGTATCAGCCAAGGTAGATGCACATGTATAGTCCCACACCACCTGCTTCCCATCTGTCCAGGCTTGAAGGGTGATACCATCTGGACGCTTCTGGCTGCCATCAGATCTGCATAGTTGGGGTGGCTCCCTTACTGCTGGGCATTCAGCTGTTGTGAGGCTCCTCTTGATAATGTTATTAACTTCCTCATGTCTTGCAATCTTTCCCTCGGATTTACGGCACACAAGACCATGGTACCCGAATCGGTCTGCTGCTTCACTGCCACAAATACACCTGTGTTCGGCGAGAATAGGGGCGGCAAGTCGAAGGGCAACACCGATGCAGATGGTCTGTGGGTCGAGGCGTGTGCCAAGGCTGGAGTTGGGAACAGCCAACAGAAAGTCCCCAGCATGAGGGGCTCTCACTGCCAGGAGGCGGGCTCTATCATGACACACTCTGAAGCATTGTTGAGGCAATATTTTCCACTATTGGACCATCCCAGTGCGATTGTTTGTAGTTGTTGGGGGGAGCAGGTCTGGTTTCAGAGCCCGTTAGATTATCTCAGATCATTGCTTCGTCAATGAATTTTTGGTCCTGGACTCCAATCTTGTCCCTAAGATGTTCAGGGAGAATCGCTGCTACAAGCTCTCTGGATGCAATACACGAGGACAGAAAAGCAGGTAACGCAATCTGTGATGACTTGCGGACACCAATGCCTCCTAGTCTGACTGGAAGTGTAGCTTGGTTCCACTGCCCGTCTTCTAGAGTAAGGTTAAGTACTTTCGTAAAAATCTGTCTCAGAATACTGTCATATTCGTGCAGTATAGGGTTATCATATGAAGGTGCACATCTTAGGAAATATGTCAACCTGGGCAGACTCAAGCACTTTGTGAGAAGGTACAAGGCATCGTGGGTGTCCAGATTGCCTATTCGTTGTTCCATTCTCCTTAACTCTTCCAATTTCTTCCTGAGAATTGTGTCAATGGCATTGCTTCCCAGAGGTGCTCCTAGCAAGACACTATTTGTGGGGGCAATGACTGCTGCTCCTGGTAGTTTTGATCTCACTGCATTTATCGCTTGTTGACTGACTGAGATGATTTCACATTTGGATGGATTCAGGATGAGACCCATTTCCTGTCCCCGTATCATTACCTGTGTAAGGTCATGTAGGAGGGACTCCTTTGTACCTGCTAGTGTACCATCATCTAGGAACCAGATGTTTAGCTCGCTGGTCAGTCTGACTGTGATTTCCCTAACTGCTATACAGAAGAGAAATGGTGCAAGAGGATTTCCTTGTTGGACACTCTCCGATGATGTGATTTCATGCTCTCCAAAGAGAAGCATTGATTCCTTGCTATACCCAGCTGAAACAAAAGGGAAGAGACCAGGGAAATGTTCTTGTACTGCTGCTAATACCACGTCTCTTTTCAGGAGATTGAACGCATTCTTGAAATCTAATTTTACCACTGCATTGTCCTCAGGCAGGTTGTTGATATACGCCCTTGTTGCATGAACCGCTGCTTCACTTCCTTGAGAGACCCCAAAGCCAAGCTGGTTTGGTTGAAGCATCATGGCTGCCTGTGCACGAATACTTCGGACAGCAGCTTTGGACACGAGGCGGCGTAACGTGTTGCCTACTGCAATTGGCCGAATTCCTCCATCCTTCTTTTTAAGTGCACAAAGTGTTGCACCAAAAAAGAAAGGTCTAATTTCATCAGGAATCAGACCAGCCAAGGAATTGTTGACGAACCTTGTGATCTCTGAAAGCAGTGTCTCTGCAATTTCCCCAATAACTGGAATAACCATTTCCTTTAAATGCTGTGGCCTTATTCCAGTGTAACCCCCAGCAGAGCCAGATGGGAACGACATTATTGCTTTGTAAATGTCTGAGTCTTCCACAATTAATGGTTCCATAGTGGGGACAGAGGTGTTGGAACTGTTGGTGCCACTGGTTTCCCTGGCAGGGTGCTTTCCTCTAAGTGCTTCAGCAGTGTCAGCATTCCTGGGAGCAACTGTATCTTCACTGGTAATAATTCTTATTGCCCCCACTGTGTTGCCCTCTTCAATTTTCTTGCTCACCTGGACTCTGACTTTTTCACTGTCAGTAGAGTGAGTGGGGGTTCTGCCTCTCCCTTTTTTGTGTTGACGGGGAAGGCGAATGAGGTTATCAACTCTAGGAAAATCTCTTAAGGATTTAATTATCATTGAGGCAGAACTTGCGATCTTGGCTTAAATAGCAACGCTCATCTTGCCATAGGACAAGTGAAAATTTGTATATGCAATAATTTCGTCAAAATCATTCTGAACCTAACGAAAAAAATATATTTCACTGTGTTTGTTTAGTATTAAATTATTGTAAACAAATCTAAAATATATTTAGTTGGGTTAGGCTAAAATAAATTGTTCTTGCTATAATAAGGTTAGGTAAGTTTTCTAAGTTCCTTTTGGTGCAAAATTATAAATTTGTACATCAATATTAATGAAAAAAAATATATCTTTAAACGTATAAGAGAAAATTTTAGAAAGGACTTAATTTTAAATGAGTTCTTGCTAATTGACCAGTTTTACATATTCGGCACGACATATATATATATACATATATATATATACATTATATATATATATATATATATATATATATATATATATATATATATATATATATATATATATATATATATATATATATATATATATATATATATATATTTATATATATATATATATATATATATATATATATATATATATATATATATATATATATATATATATATGTCGTGCCGAATAGGCAGAACTTGCGATCTTGGCTTAAATAGCAACGCTCATCTTGCCATATAGGACAAGTGAAAATTTGTGTATGCAATAATTTCGCCAAAATCATTCTGAACCTAACGAAAAAAAATATATTTCACTGTGTTTGTTTAGTATTAAATTATTGTAAACAAATCTAAAATATATTTAGTTGGGTTAGGCTAAAATAAATTGTTCTTGTTATAATAAGGTTAGGTAAGTTTTCTAAGATTCTTTTGATACAAAATTATAAATTTATACATTATCATTAACGAAAAAAATATATCTTTAAACGTATAAGAGAAAATTTCAGAAAGGACTTAATTTTGAATGAGTTCTTGCTAATTGACCAGTTTTACATATTCGGCAAGACATATATATATATATATATATATATATATATATATATATATATATATATATATATATATATATATATATATATATATATATATATCAATAACAACACTGCAACTAGGAGGGGGATCGAACCCATGATGTTTTAGCTCGCCTCATGGTGAGGGAAATTTCACGATGCTCTAACCAACTAGTCCAGTGGGTTAGAGTGTTGTGAATTTTCGCTCACCATGAGGCGGGCTGAAACAACACAGGGTCGACCCTCCGGCTAGTCGCAATGTTGTTATTTATTCAGTTCCACTCGTTCGTGATTACAATACTAAATACATACATATTAAATAAAAAAATATAGGGAGGTACCACCTCTAGAACTGTACTGGGGACCCTCATGCTAAGAGAAGAATATAAACATACTTCAGGGGTGACTCAAGGTTCTCCTCGGAGCAGTTTGAATATTTTCTTCTACCACCCCCTGTATTCTGAGTGATCTTTACCCCTCAAGGGAGGTACCTGGATGCTGGCGAGGGGCTTCTGATCTAGGGAATTGGATCTGTGCTCCGGTTCCCTGAATTGAGCCTGACTACCTTGCATCCCCCCCCCCCCACATGCGATGAAAAATCCTACGAATTTTGCTTTCGCCCATAATTAAAATTATAATATGTGAACTTTATTTATAGACAAAATGCATTGACAAAAAAAAAAAATATGAATACTTTGGTACAACATATCAAAGATTGTGAATCTCCCATAGCTCCTCCGAAGCCGGACGTGAGCCAAATATACAGCAAGCATTTTCCCTCTCAATGGCCACGCTGAGGCGCTGTAACATGATAGTGGCCGCCCTCTGGTTCCTGGTGGTGTCGATGAATCTGTAACCCAGATTTTTAAGAAAACGTGTGATGTTTTTTCCCCATGATTCCAAGAACTCTGATCCCACTGGTACAAATTGATACCGTTGGCTTATATCTCTGTACTTGCATACCTTGTACTCCTCCTCTGTGATCACCAGCTCCTCTCTGTCGCCCGCCACTATGATGGATGTAGGTGTCAGCCAGCATCGACATGCAAGTATAGTCACATGCTAAGAGCTTGCCATTTTTCAAATGATAGATGGTGATCCTGTCAGGGTTAGTTGTGGGGTTGCGAGTATTGTTGGTTGCTAGTGATTGGGGCTCTCTCTAGGCTGGGCATCCACCTGTAGCAAAGCTTCGATTCATGATGTCGTTGACTTTACTGTGTCTTGCATACTAGTCCTTGGTTTTGGAGCATTAAGACCATGTAGACCATACTGGTCAACTTGCACATCACCGCAAATACACGTTTATTCCATGTGAATTGGGGCAGCGAGACGGAGAGCCACTGCAATAAGGAGGGTCTTAGGGTCGAGGTATGTTCCCATTGATGAAATGGGAACTGTTTGGAGAAAGTCCACAGAGTGATGTGCACTCACAGCTTGGAGATAGGCAGTCTCCCTGTCTGATGTTACAGTCCTAAGCATGTTGGCAAGCACCTTTTCAGCAATGAGGCCATCCCGACTTGACTGTTTGTAGGCCAGTGCTGCACTAGGTTTTGGTGCTAGAGGAGCAAGAATTTCCTGGCACAGCTAGGGTCCTGTATTTCTGCTGAGTCACTGCAGTTGTTTGGAAGAATTTGTATTATAAACTCGTTTGATGCTATGGAATAGGATAGAAAAGCTGATAGGGCAATCTGGAAGGATTTGCATACTCCCAACCCTCAAGCCTGACTGGAACTGAGGCTTGCAATCACTGGCCATCTTCATAAGACAACTTCAGTACACTCTCTAGGAAGGTCTTTACGGGGGAGTCATATTCCTTGAGTTTTGGAGTGCTGAAGGCTGGGGAGCATCTCAGGAAGTAGGTAAGTTGTGGGATTTACAGGCACCTCGTGAGTAGGTAGAAGGCATCGTGTGTATCAATGTCTTTCATCCTGCCTTCCATCATCCTGAGGTTTGAGATTTTCTTCCCTTGGATAAGATAAATGGCACTGGGTCCAAAAGAAGCACCAAGGAGGGTCCTGTTGGCTGTATCAGTGGCTCGTGCTCCTTCTAAAACAGTACTAATATCCTCAATGATCTGTTGATTAGTAGAAACTATTTTGCACTAGATGGGGGTTTAAAGATAGGCCCAAGCTCTATCCTATGTCTTTAATTTTTCTGATGTCCTCTAGGAGAGAGTCTGTAGTGCCAGCTAGGGTACTATCATCCAAAAACTAGATATTGACACACACACACACACACACACACACACACACACACACACACACACACACACACACATATTCATTCACACATTCACACACACGCTACCATGCCACCAAGAGATGCAGTAAAAAATAAGAGAGACAATTGGTATCTTCAAATGGGACCCAGAAACACAGAGAGAAAGGCAATGAGAAGAAGAGAGGGAGAAGTTACTGTTTATTCATGGGCTTCAGAAATGTTAGGGGAGGACACACATTGAAAGATGGCAAAAAGAGAAATAGGAGATTGAAAACATCATCAGAGAAATAGGTAACGAGGACATGACTGAGATAGTAAATTTTCAGAGAATTAGGGGGTACTTGAAGGAGAGAAACCAGCCGGTCAAACTGATTTTTAAAACAGAAACAGTGCAGCACAGGATCCTGCAAGAGAAACCACAGCTGAAGGAATCATCAACATATAAGAGGGTGTTCCTGGACAGAAACTGAACAAGAACAAAACAACAGCAGCTGAAGAAGAGGATGCAGAAACGAAAGGGGCTAGGAAGAGATACAAGGACGGAGTCAGCAGAGGACAACCAGAGCAGGGCAGAGCAACAAGCACAGACACACACAGAACCACCCCTAGAATCCTACAACCAAACATGCTATCCCAATACAAACCACAACCCTCACAGCCCCCACCCTACACTATGCTGTAGTATCCCAAAGCACATTGCCAAGTCTCCCCACCCTAACAGATCCCCCCAGGATGCTGTGTTTTAAAGGAAACTGAAGGTATGGTACACCAACACTGATGGAATAACGAGTGGCACGAAAGAGTCATAGAGGCATCACTGGACATCATAGCTCTCACAGAAAACAAGCTCACAGGAATAATAACAGATGCCATCTTTGCAATGGGATATCAGATCCTGAGGAAGGACAGAAGAGGGCAGAGGAGTGGCACTGCTCATCAAAAACCAATAGGATTTTGATGAAATGGAGAGAGGAGACAGAGGAGAAGCAAGTGACTGGATAATAGGAGCACTTCAGTCTGGAGGTCCTAAGGTGGTAATTGCAGTGATGTATAACCCACCACAGAACAGCAGGAGGCCAAGGCAAGAGTATGATGAGAGCAATAGAGCGATGGTTGAAACACTGGCTGAAGCGGCCAAAAGGGCTCATGTGGGCAGGGAAAAGCTGCTGATCAAGGGTGACTTCAATCACAAGGAAATCGACTGGGAAAACCTGGAGCCACATTGGGACTCAGAAACGCGGAGGGCTAAAATGAGCGAGGTGGTACTATAAAACCTCATGTATCAATACGTAAGGGACACTACCAGAGAGAGAGAAGATGAACCAGCCAGACAGGACCTAGTATTCACCTTGAGTAGTGCAGATATTGAGGACATCATATATGAAGACCCCTCGCGGCCAGTGACCACGTGGTTCTGAGCTTCGAACACATAGTAGAGTTACAAGTGAAGAGGGAAACAGGAAGGGCAAGACGAATGAAGCCAAACTACAACAGAGGGGACTACACAGGCATGAAGAATGTCCTGCATGGGGTTCAGAGGAACAGAGAGCTGGCAGGGAAGTCAGTTAACTAAATGATGGAATATGTGACAACAATATGCAAGGAAGGTGAGTAGAGGTCAGTACCCAAGGGTAACAGAAATAACAAGCCAGGATGAGCCCTTGGATGACTCAAAAGTGTAGAGAGGCTAAAACCAAGTGTGCTAGAGAATGGAAGAAGTATAGAAGGCAAGGGACCCAGGAGAATAAGGAGAGCAGTCGCAGAGCTAGAAATGAATATGCACAGGTAAGAAAGGGGGCCCAACAACAATACGAAAATGACATATCAGCGAAAGCCAAATCTGACTCGAAGCTGTTGTACAGCCACATCAGGAAGAAAACAACAGTCAAGGACGAGGTAATCAGGCTGTCACACTCGTGACTGTGTGGTGTGACTTGTATTCCAAACTGGAGGAGAATGAAATTTGTTCTGTAGCTTACCATACCACAGGCGGGGATGGAACCCACAATAAGAGTCATAAAACTCCAGACAGACGTGTTGATATACATTATCTTCTTAAGACTTTTAATATCAAAGTTGTATTTAAAAATCTTGATACAGTAAAAAAAATTTTTTTGATAAAGAATTCCTCCCAAAATGCTGATGGATGGGTCTATAAGATTCCTTGTAAAATTTGCGATAAAGTTTATTACGGTCAAACTGATAAGTCTCGAACTAAGATTAAAACAACATTAATATAACATTAGAATTGGACAAGATTCCAATGCTCTGTTTATTCATGTGGGAGATTTATTCTGTTTATTCATGAGAGATGGAGGTATTGGGTAGATGGCGAGAATATTTTGAGGAACTTTTAAATGTCGGCGAAGTAAAGGAGGCGTTAATTTCATGCACTGGCCAGGGAGGTATACCATCTTTTAGGAGTGAAGAGGAGCAGGATGTGAGAGTGGGGGAGGTGCGTGAGACATTATGTAGAATGAAAGGGGGTAAAGCAGCTGGAACTGACGGGATCATGACAGAAATGTTAAAAGCAGGGGGAAGGGATATAGTGTTGGAGTGGTTGGTATTTTTGTTTAATAAATGTATGAAAGAGGGGAAGGTACCTAGGGATTGGCAGAGAGCATGTATAGTCCCTTTATATAAAGGGAAGGGGGGACAAAAGAGATTGTAAAAATTATAGAGGAATAAGTTTACTGAGTATACCAGTGTAAGGTAGGGTTACTATTGAAAGAATTAGAGGTAAGACAGAATGTAGAATTATGGATGAGCAAGGAGGTTTTAGAGTGGGTAGGGGATGTGTAGATCAAGTATTTACATTGAAGCATATATGTGAACAGTTTTTAGATAAAAGTAGGGAAGATTTTATTGCATTTATGAATACAGAAAAGGCATATGATAGAGAGGATTGGGGAGCAATGTGGCAGTTGTTGCAAGTATGTGGAATAGGTGGTAAGTTACTAAATACTGTAAAGAGTTTTTATGAGGATAGTGAGGCTCAGGTTAGGGTGTGTAGAAGAGAGGGAGACTACTTCCCGGTAAAAGTAGGTCTTAGACATGGTTGTTTAATATATTTATAGATGGGGTTGTAAAAGAAGTAAATGCTAGGGCGTTCGGGAGAGGGGTGGGATTAAATTATGGGGAATCAAATACAAAATGGGAAGTGACACAGTTACTTTTTGCTGATGATACTGTGCTTATGGGAGTTTTTAAAGAAAAATTGCAAAAGTTAGTGAATGAGTTTAGGGGTCAGGTAGGTAGTGATGGTTGCCGATATGATGCTTTCCAGGGCATAGTTCTAGCTGCTCAGTCAAATTATGTTCCAAATAGGGAAATCAGATCAAACAAAAATGATCCTAAATGGATGAACAATAGATTAAAATATCTGATTGGTCAAAAGAGAGGCATATATAGGCAAATCAAAAGAGGAGAGGGGCAATTAAGAAATCGATATATTCAGTTAAAGAGAGAAATAAAAAAGGGAATTAGAAAAGCAAATAGAGATTATGAGGTTAAAGTTGCAAGAGAATCGAAGACTAACCCAAAAGGATTCTTTCAGGTATACAGAAGTAAGATCAGGGACAAGATAGGCCCACTCAAAAGTTCCTCGGGTCAGCTCACTGACAGTGATAAGGAAATGTGTAGAATTTTTAACACATACTTCCTCTCAGTTTTTACACAGGAGGATACCAGCGATATTCCAGTAATGATAAATTATGTAGAACAGGACGATAATAAACTGTGCACTATTAGGGTCACAAGTGACATGGTCCTTAGGCAAATAGATAAATTAAAACCTAACAAATCCCCAGGCCCTGATGAACTGTATGCAAGGGTTCTAAAGGAATGTAAAGAGGAGCTTAGCACACCTTTGGCTAATCTTTTCAACATATCACTACAAACTGGCATGGTGCCAGATAAGTGGAAAATGGCAAATGTGATACCTATTTTCAAAACAGGTGACAGGTCCTTAGCTTCGAACTATAGACCAATAAGCCTAACCTCCATAGTGGGAAAATTTATGGAATCAATAATTGCCGAGGCAGTTCGTAGCCACCTTGAAAAGCATAAATTAATCAACGAATCTCAGCATGGTTTTACAAAGGGGCGTTCCTGCCTTACGAATTTATTAACTTTTTTCACTAAGGTATTTGAGGAGGTAGATCATGGTAATGAATATGATATTGTGTATATGGACTTCAGTAAGGCTTTTGACAGGGTCCCACATCAGAGACTATTGAGGAAAATTAAAGCACATGGAATAGGAGGAGAAATTTTTTCCTGGATAGAGGCATGGTTGACAAATAGGCAGCAGAGAGTTTGCATAAATGGGGAGAAATCAGAGTGGGGAAGCGTCACGAGCGGTGTTCCACAGGGGTCAGTGTTGGGCCCCCTGCTGTTCACAATCTACATAAACGACATAGATGAGGGCATAAAGAGCGACATCGGCAAGTTTGCCGATGACACCAAAATAGGCCGTCGAATTCATTCTGACGAGGACATTCGAGCACTCCAGGAAGATTTGAATAGACTGATGCAGTGGTCGGAGAAGTGGCAGATGCAGTTTAATATAGACAAATGCAAAGTTCTAAATGTTGGACAGGACAATAACCATGCCACATATAAACTAAATAATGTAGATCTTAATATTACGGATTGCGAAAAAGATTTAGGAGTTCTGGTTAGCAGTAATCTGAAACCAAGACAACAGTGCATAAGTGTTCGCAATAAAGCTAATAGAATCCTTGGCTTCATATCAAGAAGCATAAATAATAGGAGTCCTCAGGTTGTTCTTCAACTCTATACATCCTTGGTTAGGCCTCATTTAGATTATGCTGCACAGTTTTGGTCACCGTATTACAGAATGGATATAAATTCTCTGGAAAATGTACAAAGGAGGATGACAAAGATGATCCCATGTATCAGAAACCTTCCCTATGAGGATAGACTAAGGGCCCTGAAACTGCACTCTCTAGAAAGACGTAGAATTAGGGGGGATATGATTGAGGTTTATAAGTGGAAGACAGGAATAAATAAAGGGGATGTAAATAGTGTGCTGAAAATATCTAGCCTAGACAGGACTCGCAGCAATGGTTTTAAGTTGGAAAAATTCAGATTCAGGAGGGATATAGGAAAGTACTGGTTTGGTAATAGAGTTGTGGATGAGTGGAACAAACTCCCAAGTACAGTTATAGAGGCCAGAACGTTGTGTAGCTTTAAAAATAGGTTGGATAAATACATGAGTAGATGTGGGTGGGTGTGAGTTGGACCTGATAGCTTGTGCTAACAGGTCGGTTGCCGTGTTCCTCCCTTAAGTCAATGTGACCTGACCTGACTAGGTTGGGTGCATTGGCTTAAGCCGGTAGGGACTTGGACCTGCCTCGCATGGGCCAGTAGGCCTTCTGCAGTGTTCCTTCGTTCTTATGTTCTTATGTTCTTAAAGGTAGAAAGTTGAAAGTGAACATAGAAAAGAGTAATGTGATGAGGATATCAATTGATTTAGATAAAGAAAAATTGGATATCAAATTGGGGAGGAGGAGTATGGAAGAAGTGAATGTTTTCAGATATTTAGAAGTTGACTTGTCAGCAGATGGATTTATAAAGGATGAGGTTAATCATAGAATTGATGAAGGAAAAAAGTTGAGTGGTGCATTGTGGTATATGTGGAGAGAAAAAATGTTATCTATGGAGGCAAAGAAGGGAATGTATGAAAGTATAGCAGTACCAACACTCTTATATGGGTGAGAAGCTTGGGTTGTAAATGCTGCAGCAAGGAGGCGGTTCGAGGCAGTGGAGATGTCCTTTTTCTGGCAATGTGTGGTGTAAATATTATGCAGAAAATTCGTAGTGTGGAAATTAGTAGAAGGTGAGGAGTTATTAAAAGTATTAGTCAGGGATGACGAGGGGTTGCTGAGGTGGTTTGGTCATTTAGAGAGAATGCATCAAAGTAGAATGACATGGAGAGCATATAAATCTGTAATGGAAGGAAGGCAGGATAGGGGTCGTCCTCGAAAAGGTAGGAGGGAGCGGGTAAAGGAGGTTTTGTGGGCGAGGGGCTTGGACTTCCAGCAAGCGTGCATAAGCGTGTTAGATAGGAGGGAATGGAGACGAATGGTATTTGGGAACTGACGAGCTATTGGAGTGTGAGCAGGGTAATATTTAGTGAAGGGATTAAGGGAAACTGGTTATTTTATATTGCCGGACTCGAGTCCTGGAAATGGGAAGTACAATGCCTGCACTCTAAAGGAGGGGTTTGGGATATTAGCAGTTTGGAGGGATATGCTGTGTATCTTTATACATATATGCTTCTTAGCTGTTGTACTCTTAGCACCTATTCAAACACAGTGATTACGCGTGAGTGAGGTGAAAGTGTTGAATGATGATGAAAGTATTTTCTTTTTGGGGATTTTCTTTCTTTTTGGGTAACCCTCTCTCGGTGGGAGACGGCCGACTTGTTAAAAAAAAAATATATGTATATATGTATATATACATATGCAAAACAACAACTGTGAAAGAATAGAGACATTCCAAGTGCTTTCATTCCTTGATAATGTAAGTAGTCACGAAAGCGCTTGAAATTTCTCTATTCTTTCACAGTGATTGTTTTGCATATTCTGAAATCACCTGTTTACTGTCATCTTATTGCATATTATATATATATATATATATATATATATATATATATATATATATATATATATATATATATATATATATATATATATATATATATATATATATATATATATATATATATATATATATATATATATATATATATATATATATATATATATATATATATATATGTGTGTGTGTGTGTGTATATATATATATATATATATATATATATATATATATATATATATATATATATATATATATATATATATAACCCCCTATATATATATGTATATATATATGCAATAAGATCACAGTAAACAGGTGATTTCAAAATATGCAAAACAACCACTCTGAAAGAATAGAGAAATTCCAAGCGCTTTCGTGACTACTCACATTATCAAGGAACTATGAAAGTAAAGCATCCAAGGAAGCTATATAAGGGGTCCGGCCAGCACCTCACTATCAGATCCCACAACGGTTAAACACGTGACGCGCGGCGAGCCAACTTGGACAGGTCCTTTGCAAAACTCACCCCCAAGCTATTTATTTGTCCAGTGTATTATTAAATTCTACCCAAATTCTATTAATTATAAATGGATCTAATTTATATAAACCAAAGGAAATATTCATATTATTGTCAAAACTGCTTTTTATGAAACAAGATTCAATTATATTCCTGTCGACCATGGACTTGCTTGATACTACTTTCTCAACTTTTTGAAAACATAAGAACATAAGAACATAAGAAAGGAGGAACACTGCAGCAGGCCTGTTGGCCCATACTAGGCAGGTCCTTTACAATTCATCCCACTAACAAACATTTGACCTACCCAATTTTCAATGCTACCCAAGAAATAAGCTCTGATGTGCAAGTCCCACTCAAATCCAACCCATCCCACTCATGTATTTATCCAACCTAAATTTGAAACTACCCAAAGTCCTAGCCTCAATAACCCAACTAGGTAGACTGTTCCACTCATCTACTACCCTATTTCCAAACCAATACTTACCTATGTCCTTTCTAAATCTAAACTTATCTAATTTAAATCCATTACTGCGGGTTCTCTCTTGGAGAGATATCCTCAAGACCTTGTTAACATCCCCTTTATTAATACCTATCCTCCACTTATACACTTCGATCAGGTCTCCCCTCATTCTTCGTCTAACAAGTGAATGTAACTTAAGAGTCTTCAATCTTTCTTCATAAGGAAGATTTCTAATGCTATGTATTAATTTAGTCATCCTACGCTGAATGTTTTCTAACGAATTTATGTCCATTCTGTAATATGGAGACCAGAATTGAGCTGCATAATCTAGGTGAGGCCTTACTAATGATGTATAAAGCTGCAGTATGACCTCTGGACTTCTGTTGCTTACACTTCTTGATATAAATCCCAGTAATCTATTTGCCTTATTACGTACGCTTAGGCATTGCTGTCTTGGTTTAAGGTTGCTGCTTACCATAACCCCCAAGTCCTTTTCGCAATCTGTATGGTTAAGTTCTACATTATTTAACTTATAAGTGCTAGGGTTATGGACACTCCCGAGCTTCAGAACCTTGCATTTATCTACATTGAACTGCATCTGCCACTTTTCTGACCAAGAGTAGAGTTTGTCTAAATCCTCCTGAAGTTCCCTAACGTCTACGTTTGAATCAATTATCCTACCTATCTTCGTGTCATCGGCGAATTTCCTCATATCACTAGTAATTCCTTCATCAAGATCATTGATATATATTATAAACAACAACGGGCCCAAGACTGATCCCTGTGGAACGCCACTTGTTACTGATCCCCACTCGGATTTAACCCCATTTATGGACACTCTTTGCTTCCTGTCTGTGAGCCATGATTCGATCCACGAGAGCACCCTTCCCCCAATGCCATGAGCTGCTACTTTCTTCAACAGTCTTTGGTGCGGAACTCTATCAAATGCCTTACTAAAATCTAAGTAAATAATATCAAATTCTTTATCGTGGTCAACAGCCTCAAAAGCTTTACTGAAGAAAGTCAATAAATTAGTTAGACAAGACCGGCCTCTTGTGAATCCATGCTGAGTATCATTAATCAAGCTATGCTTATCGAGATGGCTTCTTATAATCTCAGCTATAATTGACTCTAGTAATTTGCCTACAATTGAGGTCAGGCTTATTGGGCGGTAATTTGACGGTAAAGACTTGTCCCCTGTTTTAAAAATAGGAATTACATTAGCCATCTTCCACATATCAGACACTGCACCTGTTTGAAGAGATAAATTAAAAATATTAGTTAATGGTTCACAGACTTCCATTTTGCATTCCTTTAGAACCCTTGAAAAAACCTCATCAGGACCCGGTGACTTATTTTGCTTCAGTCTGTCTATCTGCTTCACAACCATTTCACTAGTGACTGTGATGTTACATAATTTATCTTCTTCTGATCCACTATAAAAATTAATTACCGGAATATTATTAGTGTCTTCCTGTGTAAAAACCGAGAGAAAATAATTATTTAAAATCGAGCACATTTCATTCTCTTTGTCAGTAAGATGCCCATAGTTATTTTTAAGGGGACCTATCTTATCTCTGACTTTTGTTCTATAGACCTGGAAAAAACTTTTTGGGTTAGTTTTAGAATCCCTAGCAACTTTAATTTCATAGTCCCTTTTAGCTTTTCTTATCCCCTTTTTAATGTCCCTCTTAATGTCAATATACTGATTCATAAGATGACCCTCGCCTCTTTTGATACGCCTATAAATTCCTTTCTTATGCCCTAGTAGATATTTCAGCCTATTATTCATCCATTTTGAGTCATTTCTATTTGATCTAATTTCCTTATAAGGGATAAACGTTCTTTGAGCAGCATGTATTGTGTTCAGAAAACTGTCATATTGATAGCTCTCTTCGTTACCCCAGTCAACAGATGATAAGTGTTCTCTAAGCCCATCGTAATCTGCTAAGCGAAAATCTGGGACTGTTACCGAGTTATCCCTACTATCATACTTCCATTCAATTCTACATGTAATTGATTTGTGGTCGCTAGCACCCAGTTCCTCTGAAACTTCTAAATTATTAACAAGGGATTCATTGTTTGCCAGAACTAAGTCAAGCAGGTTATTACCCCTTGTAGGTTCTGTCACAAACTGCTTCAAAAAACAATCCTGAACTACTTCTAAGAAATCGTATGATTCTAAATTCCCAGTCAAGAAATTCCAATCAATATGACTAAAGTTAAAGTCTCCTAGAATTACTACATTATCGTGCCTTGTGGCCCTAAAAATTTCCTCCCATAGTAGTCTCCCCTGGTCCCTATCTAAATTTGGGGGACGGTATATCACACCTAAAATTAATTTTTCATGCCCCTCTGAAAATTCTATCCAAACAGACTCTGTATGTGTTACTTCAGACTTAATACCCGTTTTTATGCAACAGTTCAAGCGATCTCGGATATACAATGCCACCCCACCCCCCTTCCCGATACTTCTATCTACTTGGAACAATTTAAAACCCTGAATGTGACATTCTGCAGGCATGTCCCGACTTTTTGAATTAAACCACGTCTCAGTAATGGCAAATACATCTATGTTACCTGCACTAGCAACTAGTCTCAACTCGTCCATCTTATTCCTAGCACAATTGGATGGTTAAAATCTCTTACATGAATAAATAGAGCATTGGAATCTTGTCCAGTTCTAATGCTATATTTATGTTGTATTAATCTTAGTTCGAGATTTTTACCAGTTTGACCCTAATAAACTTTATCGCAAATTTTACAAGGAATCTTATAGACACATCCATCAGCATTTTGGGGGGAATTCTTAATCAAAAGTTTTTTTACTGTATCAAGATTTTTGAATACAACTTTAATATTAAAAGTCTTAAGAAGAGAAGGCATATCAACCAAGTTTTCATGGTAAGGGAGAACCAACATATTTTTAGTTGAATAAGGCTGGTTGCCCTTTTTTGGATTATAAAAAGTGTTCCTAGCAACTTTAAAAGATTTATCAATTACATTTCTTGGGTATTTTAAATCATTACCTATTTCATAAATTTTGGATATTTCCTCATCTATGAACTCAGGACTACAAATTCGTAAAGCTCTCAAAAACATTGATGAGAAAACAGACAGTTTGACTCTATCTTGATGCGAGGAATAATAGTGGACATAGGAACAGTTATTTGTAGGTTTTCTGTAAATTTTAAATTTGAATTCATTATTACCCTTAATAATTAAAACATCTAGAAAAGGCAATGAGTTATTTTCTTCAAACTCGACAGTAAAGTTTATAGAATGGGCTAAGCTATTTAATTTTCCAAGAAAATGGTGTATATCTACATTTTTGGGCATAAGACACAAAATATCATCAACATATCTGAACCATTTAGCTCTATTAGGGAGGATTGTGTTAAGCAACCTTGTTTCAAAAAATTCCATGTATAGGTTACTAAGAACAGGTGAAAGAGGATTTCCCATTGCCATACCAAACTTCTGAGTGTAAAACTTATCATTAAATACAAATTTTGCATCAACAGTTAGAGTATGTAAGAAAGAGGGAAATTATTTCCCAGTAAAAGTAGGCCTTAGACAAGGATATGTGATGTCACCGTGGTTGTTTAAAATATTTATGGATGGGGTTGTAAGAGAAGTAAATGCGAGGGTCTTGGCAAGAGGCGTGGAGTTAAAAGATAAAGAATCACACATAAAGTGGGAGTTCTCACAGTTACTCTTTGCAGATGACACTGTGCTCTTGGGAGATTCTGAAGAGAAGTTGTAGAGATTGGTGGATGAATTTGGTAGGGTATGCAAAAGAAGAAAACTAAAAGTGAATACAGGAAAGAGTAAGGTTATGAGGATAACAAAAAGATTAGGTGATGAAAGATTGGATATCAGATTGGAGGGAGAGAGTATGGAGGAGGTGAATGTATTCAGATATTTGGGAGTGGACGTGTCAGCGGATGGGTCTATGAAAGATGAGGTGAATCATAGAATTGATGAGGGGAAAAAGGTGAGTGGTGCACTTAGGAGTCTGTGGAGACAAAGAACTTTGTCCTTGGAGGCAAAGAGGGGAATGTATGAGGGTATAGTTTTACCAACGCTCTTATATGGGTGTGAAGCATGGGTGATGAATGTTGCAGCGAGGAGAAGGCTGGAGGCAGTGGAGATGTCATGTCTGAGGGCAATGTGTGGTGTGAATATAATGCAGAGAATTCGTAGTTTGGAAGTTAGGAGGAGGTGCGGGATTGCCAAAACTGTTGTCCAGAGGGCTGAGGAAGGGTTGTTGAGGTGGTTCGGACATATAGAGAGAATGGAGCGAAACAGAATGACTTCAAGAGTGTATCAGTCTGTAGTGGAAGGAAGGCGGGTTAGGGGTCGGCCTAGGAAAGGTTGGAGGGAGGGGGTAAAGAAGGTTTTGTGTGCGAGGGGCTTGGACTTCCAACAGGCATGCGTGAGCGTGTTTGATAGGAGTGAATGGAGACAAATGGTTTTTAATACTTGACGTGCTGTTGGAGTGTGAGCAAAGTAACATTTATGAAGGGGCTCAGGGAAACCGGCAGGCCGGACTTGAGTCCTGGAGATGGGAAGTACAGTGCCTGCACTCTGAAGGAGGGGTGTTAATGTTGCAGTTTAAAAACTGTAGTGTAAAGCACCCTTCTGGCAAGACAGTGATGGAGTGAATTATGGTGAAAGTTTTTCTTTTTCGGGCCTCCCTGCCCTGGTGGGAATCGGCCAGTGTGATAATAAATAAAAAAAAATATTTATATATATATATATATATATTTATATATATATATATATATATATATATATATATATATATATATATATATATATATATATATACATATATATATATATATATTTTATTAAGTACCACCTCTATAGCTGGAATGGGGACCCTCATCCTCAGAGAAGACAATAAACGTACCTCAGAGAAAACTCAAGGTTCTCCCCGGAGCTGTTTGAATATTTTCTTCTCCTACCACCCCCTATATATTTTTTATTCTATGTGAACATTTATTAATAAACAAAATACATTTACAGAAAAAAACATAAACATGAATACAATGGAACAATGTATCAAAGATGATGAATTTCCTCCAGCTCCTCCGAGGCTGGACGTGAGCCAAGTATGCAGCAAGCATTTCCCCTCTGGACGGCGACGCTGAGGCGCTGGAACATGAAAGTGGCTGCCCTTGGGTCCCTGGTGGTGTCGATGAGTCTGGAACCCAATTCTTTAAGGAAACGTGTGGCATTTTTTCCCCATGATCCCAAGGTCTCGGATCCCACTGGGACAAATTGATACTGTTGGCTAATGTCCCTGTACTTGCTGATCTTGTACTCCTCCCTGTGGTCAGCAGCTCCTCCCTGTCGCCCCACACTGTGATGGATATAGGTGTCAGCCAGTGTGGACACACAGGTATAGTCCCATGCTAAGAGCTTGCCATTCTTCCAAGGATAGATGGTGA
Source organism: Cherax quadricarinatus (assembly GCF_038502225.1). Lineage (NCBI taxonomy): Eukaryota > Metazoa > Arthropoda > Malacostraca > Decapoda > Parastacidae > Cherax > Cherax quadricarinatus. The sequence continues at coordinate 445,217 of NC_091343.1, forward strand.
TCCCGTCGGGGCGGTTTGCTGGGTTGTGGGTATTGTTTGCTGCAAGTGATCGTGGCTCCCTCTCGGCAGGGCATCCAGCTGTAGCAAGGGTTCTTTTAATGATGTCGTTGACCTCATTGTGTCTTGCATGCCAGCCCTTGGTTTTGGAACAGTTAAGACCATGTAGACCGTATTGGTCTGCTTGCACTTCGCCGCAAATACACATATATTCTGTGTGAATTGGGGCAGCAAGGCGCAGAGCCACTGCAATACGGAGGGTCTTAGGGTCGAGTCGCATTCCCATTGCCAATATGGGAACTGTTTGGAGGAAGTCCCCGGAGTGAGGTGCACTCACAGCCTGGAAACGGGCAATCTCCCTATCTGATGTTGCAGCCCTGAGCATGTTGGCAAGCACCTTTTCAGCAATTGGGCTATCCCAGCTTGACTGTTTGTGAGCCAGTGCTGCACTAGGGTTTGGTGCTGGAGCAGCAAGAGTCTCCCATTCGGTGATGGCACTGACATAGCTAGGGTCTTCTATTCCTGCTGAGTCACTGAGGGTGTCAGGAAGAATTTGTCTTATCAACTCGTTTGATGCAATGGAAGAGGATAGGAAAGCTGGTAGAGCAATCTGGGAGGATCTGCGTACTCCTAGCCCTCCAAGCCTGACCGGAAGTGAGGCTTGCAACCACTGTCCATCGTCAAGGGAAAGATTCAATACACTCTCAAGCATGGCCTTCAGGAGAGAGTCATATTCCTTGAGTTTTGGACTGCTGAAGGCTGGGGAGCATCTCAGAAAATAGGTAAGTTTTGGGGTTGACAGGCACCTGGTGAGTAGGTAGAAGGCATCGTGTGTGTCAATGTATTTGTGTGTCAATATATTTTTTTCATTAATGTTGATGTAAAAATTTATAATTTTGCACCAAAAGGAACTTAGAAAACTTACCTAACCTTATTATAACAAGCGCAATTTATTTTAGCCTAACCCAACTAAATATATTTTAGATTTGTTTACAATAATTTAATACTAAACAAACACAGTGAAATATATTTTTTTCGTTAGGTTAAGAATGATTTTGGCGAAATTATTGCATACACAAATTTTCACTTGTCCTATATGGCAAGATGAGCGTTGCTATTTAAGCCAAGATTGTAAGTTCTGCCTATTCGGCACGACATATATATATATATATATATATATATATATATATATATATATATATATATATATATATATATATATATATATATATATATATATATATATATATATATATATTTCGTGCCGAATATGTAAAACTTGAGATCTTGGCTTAAATAGCAACGCTGAGCTTGCCATATAAGTCAAGCAAAAATTTGTGTATGCAATAATTTCGCAGAAATCATTCTGAACCTAACGAAAAAAATATATTTCATTGTGTTTATTATTAAATTATTGTAAACATATCTAAAATATATATAGTTGGATTAGGCTAAAATAAATTGCCTTTCTTATAATAAGGTTAGGTAAGTTTTCTAAGATTCTTTTGGTGCAAAATTATATTTTTTTACATTAACGTTATTGAAAAAATATATCCTTAAACGTGTAAGAGCAAATTTTAGGAAGGAATTAATTTTAAATGAGTTCTTGTTAATTGGCCAGTTTTACCTACGGAACAAGTGGTATTCATCAATAGCAACACTGCACTAGCCAAGGAGTCGAACCTATGGTGTTTTGGTCAGCCTCATGGTGAGAGAAAATGCATGACGCTTTAGGCCACTAGACCACACAATCCTTAACAATGGTGCATCCAGCCAAACTAGATTTTGTACTCACCGTCGAAGGACATACGGTGGTGTGGACGCCTCTGAGCTAAACAGTAAGTAGAATGAAATTAGCTCAGAGGCGTCCACACCACCGTATGTCCTTCGATGGTGGGTACAACATCTAGCTTGGCTGGATGCACTATTGTTAAGAATTGTGTGGTCTAGTGATCTAAAACGTCATGCGTTTTCTGTCGCTTGAGGCGGGCCAAAACAGCATGGGTTCGACTCCTTGGCTAGTGCTGTGTTATTATAGATATATATATATATATATATATATATATATATATATATATATATATATATATATATATATATATATATATATATATATATATATATATATATATATATATATATATATATATATATACATACATTTATTTATTATTTATTATATATATTATAAAGATGACGTCCAACGCTAGTTAAAATTGTGAGAATCTATATCCTAGGAGAAATACAGTAAAAGGCACACGTGAGTATATTTTATTATAAATAACACACAAGGCTTAAAAGATACATTGCTGGTACAGAGATAGGGTATACAATACAAGTACATATAGCTATGTGTTTGTTAAATAAAACTGCAAAAAATCTCACTCATCTTCTCAGAGCCGGGACACGTACCTGGTACCCGGAAACAACAGGCATTACCCTTCTGAACTGCAGCACTGAGTCGCTGCAACAGAGAGCTATATGCTCTGGGATCCTTAGTTGTCCTGAGAGTCCTTTGCCCAGCACATTTAAAAAACTGGTTGTGCTCTTTCCCCATCGGCCGAGGATCTCTGAGCCTATTGGAACAAACACTCAGTAATACGCATTTTTATTAATTTTTTTCTGGACTTTTGGGACTCCCTGAAGCTAGTAGGTGCCCCTCCTTCCTCCTTCCTGTATTGGAGACAGATATCAGCCAATGTGGATGGTCATGTTTATTCTCACACCACCTGCTTGTCCAGACTCGCAATGTAAAGACAATTGGATGCTTTTGTTTACCATCGAATGTGCATAGTTCTGGCTGCTCCCTTCCTGCTGGCACCCAGTTGTTGCAAGGCTCCTCCTGAACATGTTACTCTCTTCATGCCTTCCAATCTTTCCGTCGAATCTATGGCAAACAATACCATGGTAACCGAATCTGTCTGCCGATTCTCTGCTGTGGCTGTACCTGTGTTCGGCGAGAATAGGGGCGGCAAGGCAAAGGGAAACGCCAATGCGGTTAGTTAGCCGGTAGAGGAGTGTACTAAGGAGAAAGTGGGATAACCAAAAGATTATCCCCAGCATGAGGAGCTCTCACTGTCAGGAGGCGAGCTCTACCCTTCCCTGACACACTCTGAACCATTTTCAGATTGTTCTTCGTTACTGGGCTATCCCAGAGAGACTGCTGTTGTTTGGGAGAGCAGATGTCTGCTCTCCCAAACTTTAGATATCAAGCCCCAACATTGTCCTTAAGGTGCTCAGGAAGAATAGCTTCTACAAGTTCATTGGATACCACCTATGATGACACCAAAGACGTTCCTGAAATTTTTAATGCCTTACGTACACCAATGCTTCCTAGTGTTACTGGAAGTGTAGCTTGGTCTCACTCTCCGTTATCTACGGTGAAGTTGAGCAATTTTGTAAATATCTACCTCACTGTCTCATACCACAGCCCCAGAAGTTCTCATGGTTCAATTATTCTCATAACCTTCCAAGTGAAAATGTCCATTAATCTAAGATAAGTCGTGATGTACCACTGTCAGTAAATAAAAAGGATAATGGATGAGGATACGAACCGTGGTCCAAGTATACGGCAGGCACAAAGCTGCAAGCAGCTGTAACCACAATTACAGCCAAGACATGTGCCTCAGAGTTACAAATCTCAGCAAGTGTCTTGGAGTTACCACCAGTGACTAGTATTAAAAAGTTATAACCCGAACAGTAACTGAGTTACTACCACTGGTAAGTGTCCGATAGTTACCAGCCTTAATAAAAGTCTGAAAGTTACCAGATTCAGCAGATTCTGAGAGTGACCTACTTAAGCAAGTGTCCGAGAGTTACTACTTCAGCAAGTGTCTGAGAGTTACCACTCCTGGAAAGTGTCTGAGTTACAAGTATTTGGAAAGCAATCGACTGTTACTAACCGTGGGAAGTGTTGGAGAGTATCGCACCTGCAAGCATTTAAATTTCACGAGCCAAAGGAAGTGTCTGAAAGTTACCAGATACAGCAAGTGCTAGAGTGTACCACCCCTGGTAAGTGCCAGAGTGTAGCACTCTTGGTAAGTGTCCAAGAGGTACCAGCCATAGCAGTAACTGAAAGTACCAACGTTGTAAACTGTTTGAAAGTTACTAGCCTAGGTAAGTGACTTAGGAAGTGTCTCAGAGTTACCACCTACAGCAAGTGTTTAAAAGTTACGAGCTACAGCATGTGTCTGAGAGTTACCAGCTACAGCAGGTGTTTGAATGTTACCAGCTATAGCCATGTGTTTGAGAGTTACCAGCTACAGCAAGTAGCTGTAGCAAGTGACTAAGAGTTATCATCAACAGCAAGTGTTTAAGCGTTATCAGCTACAACAAGTGTTTGAGAGTTACCAGCTACAGCAAGTGTTTAAGAGTTATTAGCTACAGCAAGGGTCTGAGAGTTGTCGGCTTCAGCAAGTGTTCGAGAGTTCTCAGTTACAGGAAGTGGTTAAGAGTTATCAACTACAGCAAGTGTTTAACCGTTTTCAGCTACAACAAATGTTCGGGAGTTACCAGCTACAGCAAGTGTCTGAGGGCTAACAGCTGGAGTTTACCTGGAGAGAGTTTCGGGGGTCAACGCCCCCGCGGCCCGGTCTGTGACCAGGCCTCCTGGTGGATCAGCGCCTGATCAACCAGGCTGTTGCTGCTGGCTGCACGCAAACCAACGTACGAGCCACAGCCCGGCTGATCAGGAACTGACTTTAGGTGCTTGTCCAGTGCCAGCTTGAAGACTGCCAGGGGTCTGTTGGTAATCCCCCTTATGTGTGCTGGGAGGCAGTTGAACAGTCTCGGGCCCCTGACACTTATTGTATGGTCTCTTAACGTGCTAGTGACACCCCTGCTTTTCATTGGGGGGATGGTGCATCGTCTGCCAAGTCTTTTGCTTTCGTAGTGAGTGATTTTCGTGTGCAAGTTTGGTACTAGTCCCTCTAGGATTTTCCAGGTGTATATAATCATGTATCTCTCCCTCCTGCGTTCCAGGGAATACAGGTTTAGAAACCTCAAGCGCTCCCAGTAATTGAGGTGTTTTATCTCCGTTATGCGCGCCGTGAAAGTTCTCTGTACATTTTCTAGGTCGGCAATTTCACCTGCCTTGAAAGGTGCTGTTAGAGTGCAGCAATATTCCAGCCTAGATAGAACAAGTGACCTGAAGAGTGTCATCATGGGCTTGGCCTCCCTAGTTTTGAAGGTTCTCATTATCCATCCTGTCATTTTTCTAGCAGATGCGATTGATACAATGTTATGGTCCTTGAAGGTGAGATCCTCCGACATAATCACTCCTAGGTCTTTGACGTTGGTGTTTCGCTCTATTTTGTGGCCAGAATTTGTTTTGTACTCTGATGAAGATTTAATTTCCTCATGTTTACCATATCTGAGTAATTGAAATTTCTCATCGTTGAACTTCATATTGTTTTCTGCAGCCCTATAGCAGCTATAGCAAGTGTTTGAAAGTTACCAGATATAGCAAGTGTTTAGAAGTATCTCCCTGACAAGTGTCTGAGACTTACCGGATACAGCAAGTGTCTGAGAGCTTCTCCAGAAAGTATATGCAAGTCACCACCTCTGGCGAGTGTTTGAGAATTACCAGCGTCGGTAAGTTTATCAGGATTACTAACCACAACAAGTGTATTAGAGTTACCAACAACAGCTGGTGTCTTTGAGATACCAGCCCTGAAAATGAGTGTGACGGTTATCAATCCTGACAAGTCTCTGATATTTGCCAGCCAGTGCAGGTTACCATAGCAGTAAGTTACAACTCCTGGCACGCTTATACTCCTACTGTGTAGCAAGTGCCAATGAATTACCAGTTTACTCCTGCTGGGTTGGCCTGGCACAGAAAGTTCATTACTGCATAATTTGTGTAATCATCTAGAAAACCGTTGTAGAGGACGTAGACGATAATGCTAGTAGGATAGTAGTTGCCGTTTGTAACGAGCGGGTAGTTGTTGGATATCTCAGTGTTGTTGTAGAGGGTGCCGTCCCCCCACACCGGTCCAGCATTCCTCACCACCAGGTCAGCTATCCACAAATCTAAAATAAAAAATAGATCAGAGAATAATAAAAGTGTGATAGTATATATGAGAGATATTATAACTATCTTCATACAGAATATCTTTCATTGGATTTTTCTATATATTTGTATATACGTATATGTACACCACGTCATGAAATTATCATCTTAATTTTATTCTGAGGACACACGCAGCTTCTTCATCAGAAGCATCTCAGTGTTTTCTGTATTGTACATTTTTAGGTAGGTCATCACAGCTTCCTTCCATGTTAAATAAAGCAGTGTTGTCTATGTCTAGTTCATCCCGAGGTATCTCACATGTTTACCACAACTTGATTCCTTATGTAAATGAATGGTTCAGAGAACCGACAAGTTGATAAATTAGACATATGTCCAACACTTGGGTATCTTTAATGAGGAAACGTTTCGCCCCGCAATGCCTTCATCAGTCCATACAAAGGAGAATGGTGAAGAACAGAAGGAGTTTGAGGTAATCAGTCCCTCAGCCTTGAGTCGATGTGGTCAGTCCATCGATCTTGAAAAGATTACAGCATATGTGCGACGAAGTAGCTTATATACCGTAGGCAGGAGAGGTGCAGCAGTCGTCGGTGGTGTCACATTTGTTCAATGTGGAAGTAGGTCGTGCCCAAGGGTTAGGCAAGTGAAGAATTCCCCATATTAAGATCCCGAGATGTTGCTGTGTCAAACAAGGAATGTAGATGAATGGCTCAGAGAGCCAACAAGTTGATAAATTAGACACATGTACAACACAACACTCATCAGCAAAATACTGCAGACAGGAACACTGATTAAAAACATACTGCAGACAGAAACACTCATCAACAACATACTGCAGACAGGAACACTCATCAACAACATACTGCAGAAGAGGAACACTCATCAGCAATATACTGCAGACAGGAACACTCATCAACAACATACTGCAGACAGGAACACTCATCAACAACATACTGCAGAAGAGGAACATTCATCAACAACACTGCAGACAGGAACACTCATCAACAACATACTGCAGAAGAGGAACATTCATCAACAACATACTGCAGACAGGAACACTCATCAACAACATACTGCAGAAGAGGATCACTCATCAGTAACATACTGCAGACAGGAACACTCATCAACAACATACTGCAGAAGAGGATCACTCATCAACAACATACTGCAGACAGGAACACTCATCAACAACATACTGCAGACAGGAACACTCATCAACAACATATTGCAGAAGAGGAACATTCATCAGAAACATACTGCAGACAGGAACACTCATCAACAACATACTGCAGAAGAGGAACACTGATCAACAACATACTGCAGACAGGAACACTCATCAACAACATACTGCAGACAGGAACACTCATCAACAACATATTGCAGAAGAGGAACATTCATCAGAAACATACTGCAGACAGGAACACTCATCAACAACATACTGCAGAAGAGGAACACTCATCAACAACATACTGCAGACAGGAACACTCATCAACAACATACTGCAGACAGGAACACTCATCAACAACGTACTGCAGAAGAGGAACATTCATCAACAACATACTGCAGAAGAGGAACATTCATCAACAACATACTGCAGACAGGAACACTCATCAACAACATACTGCAGACAGGAACACTCATCAACAACATACTGCAGAAGAGGAACATTCATCAACAACATACTGCAGAAGAGGAACATTCATCAACAACATACTGCAGACAGGAACACTCATCAACAACATACTGCAGACAGGAACACTCATCAACAACATACTGCAGAAGAGGAACATTCATCAACAACATACTGCAGACAGGAACACTCATCAACAACATACTGCAGACAGGAACACTCATCAACAACATACTGCAGAAGAGGAACATTCATCAACAACAAACTGCAGAAGAGGAACATTCATCAACAACATACTGCAGACAGGAACACTCATCAACAACATACTGCAGACAGGAGCACTCATCAACAACATACTGCAGACAGGAACATTCATCAACAACATACTGCAGACAGGAACACTCATCAACAACATACTGCAGAAGAGGAACATTCATCAGCAACATACTGCAGACAGGAACACTCATCAACAACATACTGCAGAAGAGGAACATTCATCAGCAACATACTGCAGACAGGAACACTCATCAACAACATACTGCAGAAGAGGAACATTCATCAGCAACATACTGCAGACAGGAACACTCATCAACAACATACTGCAGAAGAGGAACATTCATCAGCAACATACTGCAGACAGGAACACTCATCAACAACATACTGCAGAAGAGGAACATTCATCAGCAACATACTGCAGACAGGAACACTCATCAACAACATACTGCAGAAGAGGAACATTCATCAACAACATACTGCAGAAGAGGAACACTCATCAACAACATACTGCAGACAGGAACACTCATCAACAACAATCCACAAGGTAAAAGAGCACTTTTCACTAGTAACACACTGAAGAGGGGAAGACTCCTTAACAAGAATAGTGCTGAAGGAAACATCATTAACAACACAATTGAGGAGGGATTATTCATTATCCACAACAAAGAAGGAAGGAAGAACTCATCAGCAACGCTGGGAAGATTAAACTCACGAGCAACACAACAGCAAAGGCAAAACTCCACAACAACACACAGGGAAGGAAACACTTATACCCCATATCAAACTGGTGAAGAGAACACTCATCACCTATGACACACTTGGGAAGAGAACATTTATTAAGAGTAACACACTTATCAGTAACAAAAGGCTGACGTAGGAACAATCATCAGCAACAGTACATAACAATCGTAAATAACACAGTGGACAATGGACAAATCTTCACTATAAAGAAACTTGAAAAAAAAAAAACACCAATAACACACTGGTAAAGACAGCCTGCATTAGGAATACTCTGCGCAACGGATCAGTAACAAATACCAATAAACTGGGGAATGACTTAAGAAATCGTAATGACACGATTGCAAATAAACCATACCCCCGGCCGGGATTGAACCCGCGGTCATAGAGTCTCAAAACTCCAGCCCGTCGCGTTAGCCACTAGACCAGCTAGCCACAATAAGATTCATCCAACTAGGTATATTTCTACACCATAGGAAAGTTAGCACAGGCACCTCTGTGACCACAAATGCAAGTTTTTACAGACGAATCTCCAGCTAGCGTGGCCGTGACGAACTCTAGCTCAAGTCCCTTCACTGCCGTCAACATGACTTAAGAAATCGTAATGACACGATTGCAAATAAACCATACCCCCGGCCGGGATTGAACCCGCGGTCATAGAGTCTCAAAACTCCAGCCCGTCGCGTTAGCCACTAGACCAGCTAGCCACAATAAGATTCATCCAACTAGGTATATTTCTACACCATAGGAAGGTTAGCACAGGCACCTCTGTGACCACAAATGCAAGTTTTGAGACTCTATGACCGCGAGTTCAATCCCGGCCGGGGGTATGGTTTAACTGGGGAATCATTGTTCGTATCGCTCTTGGGCTGTGCGGACAGGCTGCGCAGTAGCTCCTGACTCTGTTGATTGCTGCGCAGTTTTCACCAGTGCACTCACAATGGCGGAAGGTGCACGTAGGCGAGTCAACACCGTCTGCCTTCAATTAGTGACAGGCTCGTTCAACAATCAGAATACTCATCTACTGCTTACTGCGATACTCCGAGATACATATGGTATCAATAAAGATCATCTTTATGGTGTCTCTTTGAACGGCAATTCGAGGCTTTTTGTCAAATTCAGACAAAATAGTACTTACGAAAATATGGTTGCCACATATCAGGATGTGATCAAGACCGTTAATCCTGGTGTCACTGTTCGCCTTCACGACGTCTCCCGTTTTTACACCTGGATCAAGGTACGAAACGTTCCTTTTGAGGCGGACGAGAGTGATTTGAGGAATGTTTTTGCACGCTATGGCACGGTTCATATGGCAACTTTGGGACGGTGGCGTGATGGTCCTCTAGTTGGTATGCTGGAGGGGTCTTTCTCCCTGAAAATGTCCCTCAAGCACCCTATTCCGTCATATGTGGTTATGGAGGACTTTCGTACGCAAGTGTACGTTACGTACTCAGGACAAAGGCGTACGTGCAGGCTTTGTGGGATGTATGACCATATGGCTGCGCAATGCCCTACAAGAAGTGATAAAACGACGAAGTAAGGCGGTTTGATGTTTCAACGAAGCAGAGATCATATGCTGCTGCTACACAACAACATATATTGCCTCGTAAATTGTGGAGTGAGGAGGTAGAGGGTGAGGTTGAAGAATCGCCGACATGTCTAACCCTCCCTGGTGCAGTGGAGGACGTGGGCGTGGTATCGGCGACGACAGAGGAAGACCTCGTTCATACGCAGGTTGACGTGGAGCAATCTATTCAAGAAGTTCTGAATGTTTTATTGGATGCTTCCACATCTGAGGGGCTTCACGGTGGTTTAGAGGATGTAAGTGTGAAGGAGAAGGTCGGGGCATCCGCCGGGCATATTGCTGAACATCAGGTTGTGGTCGTGGAAGTTCATAGAAACAACAGTTCTGAGGATGAGATGGATACTGGCCGCAGTTCTCGTAAGAGAGCGGCGGTGATACCTGACTCTTAAGGTGTTTTGACACCAGGGCAAAGGTCGGGGAACAAAGCATGGTGCGACGTGACCCGTAGAGACACGGGCAAATCTACATGTGTTCAGCATGTCAAAGAGAACGACACAGGGGGGGGGGAAGAAGTGGAGATATATGCAAGGGAACCAAGATTGTTAAGGTATCCAAGGGTAAACCTCCAATGAAACGTTCAAGTGTCTTACTTTAAATATAAATGGGTTACGATCTGTTGAAAAACGTAAGTATTTGGAGGTTTTGTTAAAAAATTATGTACCCGATGTCGTATTCTTACAAGAACACAATTATAAATCTTTAGGTGAATAGCTGATTCCTGAATATATCTTGTACATGGGCTGTTCTAATAGACTGAAAGGTGGTGTAGCAGTGTTAGTTAAAGAGGCTAGCCCGTTTTCTTTGCAAACATATGAGGTGGGAGAGGAGGGGAGGGTTGTTAGGGTTGATCGGATGTGGGGTGGGGTACGGGTGGCCTTCCTGGGGGTGTACGGACCGGCGGAAGGTGACATGCGTGTAAAAAATACGTTTTTTAGGGACGTGTTGGTGTACCATTTAAGATCACTGCCAGTCGTCACGATTATTGGGGGTGATTGGAATTGCATTGATCGTCGCAAGGATGTCGAACCGAGAGGGAGAGGTTTTTTTTCAGGATATTTAGGTGATCTTTTGCGGAGTGTTATTGTTACGGATGTGGGGGGGGGATGAGGTGGGTGGAGTCATGCATACGTTCGTTAGAAGGGAGTATGAAGGTTTTTTTTTTTTTTTTTATTTAAAAGACATACATAGTACATAAAAATAAACGACAAATTACATAGTGAAAACAGTGATGAAAAATTCTGCATAGTACATGTACTTTCCAATTAACATATTACATCTGAAAGACAAATCTGTACAGTAAACAATGACCACTCCAATCCTTGAAGTAATGACATTATGTCTGGAACACTAAATCTAACCTAAAGACTCCTTGGCAAGTACATCTCATTCCTGATTGTACATCCTGCCACGGAATGTACACCTTACATTGTACATCCTGCCACGGAATGTACACCTTACATTGTACATCCTGCCACGGAATGTACACCTTACATTGTACATCCTGCCACGGAATGTACACCTTACATTGTACATCCTGCCACGGAATGTACACCTTACATTGTACATCCTGCCACGGAATGTACACCTTACATTGTACATCCTGCCACGGAATGTACACCTTACATTGTACATCCTGCCACGGAATGTACACCTTACATTCTGAAAACACTACCCCCCCCCCTTCTTGCATGTCAAGCCACCTGACACGTAACAATCTTTATATGTAACTGTATATTGTATGAAATACTTTCATTATTCCATATTGAACAACATGATACGTTCAGTATCACTCAATGTATTGAGATAATATAAAATTCAATTCTACATGATTCATGTACAACGTATATCTACTAAACACCCAAACATATCACCTTCTCCAGGAAGGTATAAATATATACATATGTTACATACACTTTACAACACAACCAGTGAAAACACAAATACCTAATCCTATGTCATCCATCAATTACCCTATAATATATATCAACTCAACGGTAACCTAAACCTACGGGCTCTATAGAGCTCCCATGAAAAAACAATATGTAATAAGAAAACAGGATAAATCAAGCTTTCTAAAAATATTTCACCCATATCATTAAAACCACTACTAAGATGTAAGTCTGTTAGCACAAAACATAACAGTGCATGACCTTCAGACGTCGATAAATACTGATGCCTTCCTACCACACGCAATACTTCATGTGTATATATATATTTCGCATTCACACAGTGCACCCACATTGTCATTTCATTACACACATACCAATAATTTTGTTTCAGATATATAATATTCCATCACATTACGACGTCTGTCGTCCTTTGTCAATTACATAATTAATAATTAAATTGAAGAACTTGTATCGTTCACAACACACAACCCGCTCATCACACAGTCAAAGGCACTTATGTCTCAGTACTATATTCATTCTCATCCACACTAAACCCTTTCACACTGTCCTTATCGGGAAGCCAGCCCGCCGCGACCCCTTACATTGCACGTAAATCCCATAAATCCCTCAACCGAAAACTCCGATAGCCCTCAGTAAAAGCATTCTCCCAACTCCCTCCATAAATTTCCCTATTACGACACTTAGTTCTGTAAAATGTCGCAGCTAACACCTTTATCCTCTCATCCACGCCCACCTCCCTCATGGCCCATGACGTATATATAAAATCTGTGACCAAATACGCCACTGCATTCTCCACCATCTTACTCACCCCACCTATATCCAAACTTAAAGCCCGCAACACCTGCAATCCTCCCCCACCCACTAACCTGAACACCTTTCCTAACCAGACCCGCACCACTTCTATACAGTCACAAAAATATACCGCATGAAAAAATTGACTCCATGCTTCCACACGCTCTACATTCCCCTCCCTCCCTTATCCTCCTATTGAATAGGACAACCCCAGACGGCAAAATCCCATGTAAAAATCTAAACATTACCTCCCGAACACCCGGTTTTACACGTAATTGTTTTAGACGCGTCCATATTTCGTTCCACGCATACATAGGGTATGCCCCTTCAGCAGCAGCCACAACTGACCTACCTTCCACTCCTTCAAGGACCCGCAATTTAACACACGACGGATCCCTCACTGTCATTAATAACCTCAACATGGCCTCACCAACTATTAAATCCCTACCCCCCCACCACCATTGCATATCGTTACGTACTCGCACAAGTCCACCTCCCCTCCCGCCCTCCCTTATATAACTTCGTTTTAGGTACACGCTCATCATCCTTTTTTCCAGAGGTAAAAGTCCCAGCCCTCCTCGACTGACTGGAAGTGTTAACACCGCTCTACTTAACCATTCGCAGCCCGATCCCCATATAAACCTAAAAACCCCATGTTGTAAACGCTTCACCTCACGTCTCATCAGCGGGTACATGACAACGACATGCCATATCTTGCTGTACAATAGCACGTTCGTCACTATTACTCTTTGATGCAGCGTTAGTTGCGCCGCCCTCAAACCACCAAGTCTTTTCAATACTCCATCCACTATTCTCACCGAATTCACCTCTTGAGCCACCCGTGTATTTCTCACATAAATTATCCCACATATCATTAGTTGATCCACCACCTTCCACCCACCCCCTACCACCTCATCCCCATTTGTACTATCCCTTAGGTCTAGAAACTTAGTCTTCTCAACATTAATTTTCATACCTGAAGCCTCCCCAAACACATCCACCACCTTACCCACCCTAAGCAAATCCCCATTACCTCTCACCAAAACAGTCGTGTCATCCACATAACCTACGATACCAGCCCCCCCCTCCCCCCGGTCAGTACCCTCCCCACCTCCCGCAACACACCTCCGAATGGCCCTATAAAATGGATCCTGTATACACGCAAACAATATTTGTGATAGTGGGCAGCCTTGGCGCAGTCCCCGTCGCATCTGTATTTTAACTCCTAGCCTCCCGTTAACCTGCACCCTCATCGACGCCCCCTGATACAATAATTTTACCCAAGATATTATTTCTTCCCCAAAACCTTGCCAACGCATGAACCTCCATAACGCTTCCCTTTCTACACTATCATAAGCAGCCTTCCAATCTAACGCCAATACACCTCCATCACCCAGCTCCCCCCGTTTCTCTATAAATTCTCGAATCATGCCATGCCCTTCATACATCGACCTTCCTGGCACCCCATATTGCCCCCTATCAATTACCTTGCCTATTACCCTCTTGATTCTGTTCCCTAATATTCTCGCAAACAACTTATAATCTCCACACATAAGCGAAAGTGCCCGATAATCCATTACCGTTGACTGCTCCCCTTTCGGTACCAACACCACAACGGCCGTCCGTTGCTGCTCTCCCATTACCTCAGCCGCCTTAAGTATGTTAAACAGCCTTACTAAAAAAAACCTCAGAACCCCCCAATTCTTTACGTAGAAATCATTTGGCAGTCCGTCTATACCCGGCCCCTTTCCCAAGCTCACTCCTGACAATGCCTGCCAAATCTCACACTCCGTAATCAGCCCACCTAATGTCACCCGATCTTGACCATCAAGCTCACACTGCACATACTCTCCCATTTCCCTCAATGCCACCTCACGGAAGCCCACACTTTGCGTATATGACTTAAACCAAGCGTCTACATATCCACTCATACCCTCTGTCGTTACCAGTGCTTGACCCGCTCTATACCCTTCCATCCCTACATGTACGTTTAACCCCATCATCTCCATCGTCACTCTCCTCTTTCTCTGGCCTCTTAACACGCAAGCCGACGGCCGATCACCCCATAGCACTTCTTCCAATGCTCCCATAATTCGCACACCATCAAAACGCTCGTTTTGCAATACCCTAATACTCTCCTTTAAACCCTCAATGTCCTGCACTGGATAGCTTACTCCTCCTTTTGCATAACAGTCACGCAGCTGCCCTTCAAGATATCTTTGAAACCCATACTTTAACCGATTATCTTCCCTCCCACGACAAATATAATATTCTCTGATACGATTTTTAGCCACCGAATCCCACCAATTTACCAGTTCATCATCCCCTGGCGCCTCATCCACCAACCATTCCCACAATTGCGCAAAAGACTGACGACATTCCTCACCCTGCAAAAGCTTCACATTTAACTTCCAATAACCTTGACCCCTTCTAGGCAATCCCTCCCATTCTAGGTCCACCATTACTCCTCTGTGATCCGAAAAAACCGCGTCCACCACACGCACTCTGCTCACTATTACTGTTCGGGGCACATACAATCGATCCAGTCTTGCCGCATATCCACGTCTAACAAAAGTATGTTCTACAACCCCACCCCGTCCAACGTCCATTAACCCCACTCCTTTTAATAATTCCCCCAAAATCCCCAAACAATACCCTGCTCCTCTAGGTTCCACATCCTTACGCCTTATCACACAATTCCAATCACCACCAATTACAGCTACACCCGGCAAAGCACGCAAATAATATACTAAGACATCCTTCACAAATTTATTCTTAATACGCACATCTCCCTCTGCCGGACCATACACACACACCAAACTCATCTGTACCCTACCCCACCACCCATCTACACGAATCACCCTCCCCTCCCCACCCTCACAATGCCTCACTACGAACGGGCTAGTTTCCCTTACCAGGATGGCAACTCCTCCTTTCAACCTTATCGCATGCTCCACATACACATTATACCCATTCACCTTCAACTCATAACCTGGTCTGTAGTTGTGTTCCTGCACGAACACCACGTCAACACTATTACGCACCAAATATTCACTAAACCATACACACCTTCTCTCTGATCTCAATCCATTAATGTTCAATGTCATGCACTTGAAGCTTACAGAGTGGTTTTCCTTCTTGACCCTGGTACTGTCTTGCCACCCGATCGTTTCGTGACACCTCGGTCCCGCGCCCCCCCCCCCCTTTAGAAACGCTCTTAACCAACTCCTGCCCCTTAGGGCCGCTGTGTCCTCTCTGCGTAACTTCCGCCCAGGACTTTTTGCCAGTGTGCTGAGCAGGCGTGATCACGTCCTCGGAGTCAGATAGCGCAGCAGCGCGCTTCCGTGATGCCCCCTCTGCTTGCATCATGTCGTCTGATACATTGTCCCGGTGGACCTCCACCTCCACCGCTTGCATCAAAATATTCTTATCACACTGCGCAGACTGCAGATCCTGTTCCACGCCCTGATCCACAACAGACCCAAGAACTAGATCTGGACTCCCAACCTTCCCAATACTCTTGTCAGCCAATAACACATTTAAAGCCATGGCTAATGAGTCTTCCACATCGCTATCACTCGCAGTCGGGGTGTCCTCTTCCAACACCTGAGCTGCGTTCAATGAAGGGGTGTCCCCCTCTCGTCACACCTGCTGACTCCATCTCCTCCGCTCTCTCGACCTCCTCACTCCAGGACCCACCTTGTGTAGGCAGAGTCACATAAGGCAAATCTTGCTCCTCACCCTTCTCTACTGCTGTATGTCGTTGCCTTTGTTCCATGTTGTCACGCCTCCTTCCACACAGAGCCGCTAGGTGATCATATGACCCACATAACCGACAGGTCCGGCGTTGCCCAGCGTATGTCACAAACACCTGGGTACGAAATTCTGGCAGCACTACGTACGACGGAATAGGGTAACGTAACGTCATCTTCACAGAATACGTTCCTTCGAGTTTCCCTGCATATGGCCCAGTGGTCCACTTCCCAACAGTGGCCATATGTACTGTACCATATTTGCCCATCGCAAGACGGATGTCAGAATCATCCGCCTCGAATGGCACATTTCTAATCTTAACCCATGTGTAATGGCGAGAAACGTCGTGAAGTCGCACGGTCACAGCGGAGTTAACTGTCAAAGTAACCTCCTGGTACTTGTCTACCACTGCCTCATACACACTTGCCAAATTAAACTTGACAAAGATCCTCGTCGTGCCATTCAGCGCTATTCCATATATCTCCTCGTCAGCAATACCATATGTATCTCATATGATTGCAGGTAGTAGCAGGTCCATAGAAGTTCCTGTCACAGCCCCACGGATAAGCTCAATACAGACTGTGTTTATGCCAGTCTCCGGCTTGCCTGCGCCATGCTGTGAAAATATAACTGCCACTAATCAACATGGACCAGGGGAAGAAGAGATTAGCAGCAGCGCACGTCCTCATCTACTCAAGGGGGTGGTTGTTCTAGAGAAATCTGGAAATTATATACATAATTATAGGGCAATTTCATTAATGTGTGGCGACTATAAAATATTTGCGAAATTGTTAGGAAATAGGATAAAACGGGGTTTGGAGAGAGTTCTGGAAGAGGGACACTATGGTGTGCCAGGACGATCTATGTGTGTGGGACAAGGAATTATTCGCAGGTTCATTGAGGAAAGCGGGAGGGGTAATAAGGGTGGAATATTAGCTTTAGATTGGCACGCTGCATAAGATTGCGTGGAGAGAGATGCATTATGGAAGTTTATGCAGTGGCAAGGTTTCGGAAAGGAAATTGTTAGTTGGGCACAGGTTTTGTACGAGCAGGCTATGTTTAGGGTGCAGGTAAATGGTAGGTTGAGAAAAGTTGTTAGGATGCATAGGGGATTGTGGCAGGGGTGTCCTGTATCACAAATTCTTTTTGCGTTGATTCAGGACCCGTTTTTTAGAGCCGTGAGGGGGATTGTACGACAGGATGACAAGCAAGGTGAGGTGGGGGTACAATCAGGAATTATAGGTTACGTGGACGACACTACGGTTTTATTTCGTGGAGCCAAGGTTTTAGGAAAAGTGAGCGAATTGGTGGAATGTTTCGGGAAAGCAACCGGAATGACGGTTAATAAGGAAAAATCAATGCTTATAGGGGTGGGAGATTGTGCGGGTGTGGTATTAGGCCAGAGGGAAGGCTGGCCTTTAGTAAATCAAATTAAGGTGTGTGGGATTGTGCATAGGGATAACATACAGGATGCGAGGAAGGTGAATTCAAGTGAGGCTGTAGAGAGGGTTTTAGGTCGTTTAACAGGTTTGAGGGAAGGAGGCTCGTCTATACATCAGCGTGCAATTGTGGTGAATGTGATTTTGTTCAGTAAGTTGTGGCATGTGGCATGTATTTATCCGTTACATCCATATGATGAAAAGCGTATGTTAACGCGTGTATATAGATATATTTGGGGTTCAGGTTGTGATTGGTTAACGAGGGATGTGGTGTCTCTTCCGGTTGGCCGGGGTGGCCTGGGGCTAATGAATCTGCATAATAGAATGTTAGGCATGTATGTCAAGCATAGCTACTTGAGAGAGGGTAGAATGGCTGGCACGGGTTTGACCTGGATAAGACGGGACTTGGTACGTTGGTTGACCGGCACGGATGTAAAGAGATGTGAGGACATGTTGAGGATGTTAATTTATGTAAAAGATCCACGCAAGATCAAGATCGGCAAATTGGCACTGGTAGAGGGCAGGGAGGTAGTGGCTAAGGTGGAGGGAATATATCCAATGTATGCATGGAAGGACATATGGGGTCGTTTAAAAGCATTACGGTTACGAGCCAAGGTCAGGGAGATAATGTTTAAATTTTTACATAATATACTGCCGTCCGGGGGAGTTTTAGCGAATAGGCGCGTGCAGGAGGGGGGGCTGTGTTGTGTGTGTGATCCTGATACGGTCTTTCATGCAGTTTATTTCTGTAAGAGATTGGAACACGTAAGGTCGTGGTTTGGTAGTGTTTTAAGAATGGTGGGTGGGGGTGAGATTAGTGTCTTAAGAGCTTTAAGTTTAGATGTGGGGGGGGAGTCGAAACACCGGTACAGAATGCAATCGGATATTTAGTGACGGATTTTGTATATACGTCATGGGTATATAGGCATTTATCTGTGAGGGAGAGAATCAGAGCACTGGTAGCGATATTTTATGGTACACAGCAGAGGAATAAAGACATTACGGGAAACAGATGGTTTGTCTTATTTTCAAAGGGATATTGCAGATTCAAGGTCAGGGATTTATGGGAGTTAATACCTTAAAGGGTACACGAGGCTGGCTTCTTGAATATGTGTGAGTGAAGGTGGCATACGATTGGTATGGGTGTGGTATAATGTATAAATGATAGGTATGATCGTTAGTTTGGATGATGTTTTATTCAAACAAATACATATACTATTGCTTGGATACTAATTTTTGTTCTTAAATTGACGTGGGTTAAGAGAGTGGGTCTCTTGTGAAGCAAACTCATGAACTGCATGACAGGTGTTATGTAAAAGCACCTTGTGCAACTTATATATATAGTTTTTCATTTTATAATTTCCTTGTATTAGCCATGTGGCTGATACCTGGTAACGTTCTGCTTGGGGTCTCCTGGGATACATGGCAGGAATATGACCAGATATGAGGATAACAATTTGTATTATGTGTACATAATCTCTCATAATGTGTATGTGTATATGTGGTAAGAATGTGGTGTGTGTATGTTGCATAATGTTACTTGTTTGGCAATTCATAATTATCTCATGCTATTAAGTGGAACCCTTTGTCTAATGTACTGAATATGTTTTGTATCGTTGCAGTAATCAAGTAAATTGACTACCAGTTTCATTACATATCGTTCGTTTTTGGATATTTTGTTATATATGCACTTGTTTATGTATAATGTCTTTACAAAGGTTTTATTGACATAAAATCAAACACTAAGGCATATTATCGATGAATAGTTTCTCTTTGTTTATAATGTATATAAGAGGTTTTTAATTAAGGTAACGAAGAATTTGTATATTCTTGTGTTACCTTAGGCTAGGTATATAATGCATGGGCATGGGACGACAATTTATAACCGTTCTAGCTTATATATTGATAATTGTATTTATACATTCTATGAATGAAATGACATGTAATCCTATGTTTATTTAATGTATTGTATTGTTTTAAATAAATATAAAAAAAAAACTGGGGAAGGGAGCACGCATCACCAACAGCAGTATGTGAAAGTGAACACTCATCACTGACAGCAACATGTGAAAGTGAACACTCATCACTGACAGCAACATGTGAAAGTGAACACTCATCACTGACAGCAACATGTGAAAGTGAACACTCATCACTGACAGCAACATGTGAAAGTGAACACTCATCACTGACAGCAACATGTGAAAGTGAACACTCATCACTGACAGCAACATGTGAAAGTGAACACTCATCACTGACAGCAACATGTGAAAGTGAACACTCATCACTGACAGCAACATGTGAAAGTGAACACTCATCACTGACAGCAACATGTGAAAGTGAACACTCATCTCTGACAGCAACATGTGAAAGGGAACACTCATCACTGACAGCAACATGTGAAAGTGAACACTCATCACTGACAGCAACATGTGAAAGTGAACACTCATCACTGACAGCAACATGTGAAAGTGAACACTCATCTCTGACAGCAACATGTGAAAGTGAACACTCATCACTGACAGCAACATGTGAAAGTGAACACTCATCACTGACAGCAACATGTGAAAGGGAACACTCATCACTGACAGCAACATGTGAAAGTGAACACTCATCACTGACAGCAACATGTGAAAGTGAACACTCATCACTGACAGCAACATGTGAAAGGGAACACTCATCACTGACAGCAACATGTGAAAGTGAACACTCATCACTGACAGCAACATGTGAAAGTGAACACTCATCTCTGACAGCAACATGTGAAAGTGAACACTCATCACTGACAGCAACATGTGAAAGTGAACACTCATCACTGACAGCAACATAAGAACATAAGAACATAAGAACGAAGGAACACTGCAGAAGGCCTACTGGCCCATGCGAGGCAGGTCCAAGTCCCTACCGGCTTAAGCCAATGCACCCAACCTAGTCAGGTCAGGTCACATTGACTTAAGGGAGGAACACGGCAACCGACCTGTTAGCACAAGCTATCAGGTCCAACTCACACCCACCCACATCTACTCATGTATTTATCCAACCTATTTTTGAAGCTACACAACGTTCTGGCCTCTATAACGGTACTTGGGAGTTTGTTCCACTCATCCACAACTCTATTACCAAACCAGTACTTTCCTATATCCCTCCTGAATCTGAATTTTTCCAACTTAAAACCATTGCTGCGAGTCCTGTCTAGGCTAGATATTTTCAGCACACTATTTACATCCCCTTTATCTATTCCTGTCTTCCACTTATAAACCTCAATCATATCCCCCCTAATTCTACGTCTTTCTAGAGAGTGCAGTTTCAGGGCCCTTAGTCTATCCTCATAGGGAAGGTTTCTGATACATGGGATCATCTTTGTCATCCTCCTTTGTACATTTTCCAGAGAATTTATATCCATTCTGTAATACGGTGACCAAAACTGTGCAGCATAATCTAAATGAGGCCTAACCAAGGATGTATAGAGTTGAAGAACAACCTGAGGACTCCTATTATTTATGCTTCTTGATATGAAGCCAAGGATTCTATTAGCTTTATTGCGAACACTTATGCACTGTTGTCTTGGTTTCAGATTACTGCTAACCAGAACTCCTAAATCTTTTTCGCAATCCGTAATATTAAGATCTACATTATTTAGTTTATATGTGGCATGGTTATTGTCCTGTCCAACATTTAGAACTTTGCATTTGTCTATATTAAACTGCATCTGCCACTTCTCCGACCACTGCATCAGTCTATTCAAATCTTCCTGGAGTGCTCGAATGTCCTCGTCAGAATGAATTCGACGGCCTATTTTGGTGTCATCGGCAAACTTGCCGATGTCGCTCTTTATGCCCTCATCTATGTCGTTTATGTAGATTGTGAACAGCAGGGGGCCCAACACTGACCCCTGTGGAACACCGCTCGTGACGCTTCCCCACTCTGATTTCTCCCCATTTATGCAAACTCTCTGCTGCCTATTTGTCAACCATGCCTCTATCCAGGAAAAAATTTCTCCTCCTATTCCATGTGCTTTAATTTTCCTCAATAGTCTCTGATGTGGGACCCTGTCAAAAGCCTTACTGAAGTCCATATACACAATATCATATTCATTACCATGATCTACCTCCTCAAATACCTTAGTGAAAAAAGTTAATAAATTCGTAAGGCAGGAACGCCCCTTTGTAAAACCATGCTGAGATTCGTTGATTAATTTATGCTTTTCAAGGTGGCTACGAACTGCCTCGGCAATTATTGATTCCATAAATTTTCCCACTATGGAGGTTAGGCTTATTGGTCTATAGTTCGAAGCTAAGGACCTGTCACCTGTTTTGAAAATAGGTATCACATTTGCCATTTTCCACTTATCTGGCACCATGCCAGTTTGTAGTGATATGTTGAAAAGATTAGCCAAAGGTGTGCTAAGCTCCTCTTTACATTCCTTTAGAACCCTTGCATACAGTTCATCAGGGCCTGGGGATTTGTTAGGTTTTAATTTATCTATTTGCCTAAGGACCATGTCACTTGTGACCCTAATAGTGCACAGTTTATTATCGTCCTGTTCTACATAATTTATCATTACTGGAATATCGCTGGTATCCTCCTGTGTAAAAACTGAGAGGAAGTATGTGTTAAAAATTCTACACATTTCCTTATCACTGTCAGTGAGCTGACCCGAGGAACTTTTGAGTGGGCCTATCTTGTCCCTGATCTTACTTCTGTATACCTGAAAGAATCCTTTTGGGTTAGTCTTCGATTCTCTTGCAACTTTAACCTCATAATCTCTATTTGCTTTTCTAATTCCCTTTTTTATTTCTCTCTTTAACTGAATATATCGATTTCTTAATTGCCCCTCTCCTCTTTTGATTTGCCTATATATGCCTCTCTTTTGACCAATCAGATATTTTAATCTATTGTTCATCCATTTAGGATCATTTTTGTTTGATCTGATTTCCCTATTTGGAACATAATTTGACTGAGCAGCTAGAACTATGCCCTGGAAAGCATCATATCGGCAACCATCACCACCTACCTGACCCCTAGTCAGGTCATTCCAGTTCAGCCCACCTAAGTAATTTTTCAGTCCTATGAAATCAGCCAAGCGAAAGTCAGGGACGGAGACTTGATTGCCATTATTAGGGGAATTCCATGATATGTTAAAACTGAGTGATTTGTGATCACTCTCCCCAAGCTCATCATTAACCTCAAGATTATTAATTAGTGTTTCCCTACTGGCAAGAACCAAGTCAAGGAGGTTATTTCCCCTAGTTGGCTCTGTCACAAACTGTTTTAAAAAACAATCCTGGATCGTATCAAGAAAGTCACCCGACTCTAAATTTCCTGTCAAATTGCTCCAGTCAATCTGTCTATAATTGAAATCTCC
This sequence comes from Cherax quadricarinatus, assembly GCF_038502225.1. NCBI lineage: Eukaryota > Metazoa > Arthropoda > Malacostraca > Decapoda > Parastacidae > Cherax > Cherax quadricarinatus. Next base: position 468,727 of record NC_091343.1, read on the forward strand.
CATTAGCACAACATTTTCGTATGTAGATGCCTTACGAATTTCGTCCCATAGAAGTTTACTGCACTCCCTATCAAGATTTGGGGCCCTGTAAATCACACCCAAAATTAGTTTTTCTCGGCCCTCGAGAAGCTGTAACCAAACAGATTCAGTGGCTGACGCTTCTAATTTAATATCTTGTCTAACACAACAATTTAAATTGTCTCTGACATACATCGCTACTCCACCACCTTTCCTGTTGACCCTGTCAGTGTGGAATAATTTATAGCCTTGTATGTGACATTCAGAGGGCATCTCTCTATCTTTCAGATTGAGCCAGGTCTCTGTTATAGCAATAATATCTATGTTTCCTGCACTTGCAATTAATCTTAGCTCATCTATCTTATTTCTAACACTCCTGCTATTAGTATAGTAAACCTTAAGGGAGCTAGTCCCTTGCTGCCCTCTGCTGTCCCCCTTTGTTTGCTGACCTGTTCTATTGTCTTTATTTATAACTTCATGCTGAATGCCTTTTATACATTTACTGTTTCCAACCCTAGTGTTGCAACCTGCTTGTTTCCCACACACACCCATACCTCTATCTTCCATCAGTTTAAAATCATAGGCATTTCACCAATGGCCTTCTCAATCGAGTCTGCAAGTGCTACCACCCCTGCCCCAGAGAGATGAACCCCATCCCTTGCATACATATCATGTTTGCCATAAAAGTTGTTCCAGTTGTCAATGAATGGGATTGCAAGTTCCTTGCAGTATCTGTCTAGCCAGCAATTTACACCAATTGCCCTAGACAACCATTCATTTCCTACTCCCCTTCTAGGCAAGATGCTACATATGATTGGGATCCCTCCCTTAGACTTAATGAAATCTATAGCTGACCTGTACTTATCTAGCAGCTCTTCTCTCCTACCCTTCCCAATATCATTTCCACCAGCACTGAGACAGATAATGGGCTTGTTCCCATTACCTGACATGATATTATCCAGTCTGTTGACAATGTCCCCAACACCAGCTCCAGGGAAGCACACTCTATCTCTCATCTTCTTATTCCTATTACAAAAAGCACGATCAACATATCTTACCTGAGAGTCACCAACCACAAGAATGCGCTTACCTTCATTAGCAGGGGCAGTAGTACCCTTACCTTCACTGGCCACTGAAGTACATTCATCCTGGAGAACAGAGAAGCGATTTCCTACCTTCAGATCTGCACTCTTAACTTTCCTTACTCTGATGCGCCTCCCATTACTGTGAACAACTCGCCACTTGTAGCAGGTGCTGGGCTGCACCTCACTGCTGGTAGCCGTTGCTACCACCCCACCTACAGCCTCCTCACAGTGAGAGACAGACTGCACCTCACTGCTAGAAGCCTCATTCCCCACATCTCCAACCACCTCACACTCTCTCCCAGGCCCATTGAGGTGGACCTTCAGCCTCCTAATCTCCTCCTGGAGAAGCAAGACCTCCTCCTTCAACTCTCCAACCTCAGCTTTTAAAACACTGTAGAAGCAAGCCATGCTTTGTAACCGTCCACGCTAATCCCCAAGCAGCTCAGGGTCTGTGACCTCACGTGACGACTGACCACTGAACACTGACGAAAAGGGGACTCTCATCTTCAACATCACACTGGAGATGGTAACACTTATCAATAACAGGGAACATGTGAAAGTGAACACTCATCACTGACAGCAACATGTGAAAGTGAACACTCATCACTGACAGCAACATGTGAAAGTGAACACTCATCTCTGACAGCAACATGTGAAAGTGAACACTCATCACTGACAGCAACATGTGAAAGTGAACACTCATCACTGACAGCAACATGTGAAAGGGAACACTCATCACTGACAGCAACATGTGAAAGTGAACACTCATCACTGACAGCAACATGTGAAAGTGAACACTCATCACTGACAGCAACATGTGAAAGGGAACACTCATCTCTGACAGCAACATGTGAAAGGGAACACTCATCACTGACAGCAACATGTGAAAGGGAACACTCATCTCTGACAGCAACATGTGAAAGGGAACACTCATCACTGACAGCAACATGTGAAAGGGAACACTCATCTCTGACAGCAACATGTGAAAGGGAACACTCATCACTGACAGCACTATGCGAAAGGGGACACTCATCACTGACGGCAGTATGTAAAAGGGGACTCTCATCTTCAACATCACACTGGAGATGGTAACACTTATCAATAACAGGGAACACTAACATTAACAACACACTGAGTAAGAGAACAATCATCACCAACAACACACTGGGGAAAGGAACACTAGCCAACAACACACTGGGGAAAGGAACACTAGCCAACAACACACTGGGGAAAGGAACACTAGCCAACAAGACTGGGGCTGGAGTTTTGAGACTCTATGACCGCGGGTTCAATCCCGGCCGGGGGTATGGTTTGACTAGCCAACAACACAAAACGGTAGGGAACACTGATCAGCTACACATTTTAGAACGTGAGGGAAAAGTTCAACAGATAGGAGTAGCGAGCGAGTATATGGTAACGATAGTTTGACTGCCGGCTGCGTGTTAAATCCCCTCCCCCCTTTCTCCCCACCCCGAAAGGTGACGTGTGTGGCTCCGGCCAAACAGTAATCACTCGACTCAGCTCCCAGCACTACTGTAAGTAAAAACCTGCTCCTATTCTAGTGGATATTGGTTGAAAGCTTCACTTTTGACCAATAATAAACTTAGTCCTTTCAGTTTTAAGCTCCACATGAGACTTTTAGATAATTACCACCTTTTTTAAGTATCTTGCACTTATCATGGAGAGTGATTTCTTAAGCAGTGGGTAACCTGTCTCTCTTTCCAGCTTGGAATGACAGCTCAGGTCACCTGCCAACCAACGAGAAGTGTTGAAGGAGACGGACTAAAACCGGTCTTGGGACGTCACTTTATAATCTACCTACCTGATTAATTGTACAGGACACTACCCCTCATCTTTGTAGTGGTAAATTATTATTATAATCATGGGGGAGGCGGTAAACCCGGAGGATTATACAGCGCCTGGGGGGATATGGAAGGCATTCAGGCTTAATTCGGGGAACTGGAGAACAGATCCAATTCCCTAAATCAAGAGCCCCTCACCAACATCAAGGAACCTTCCATGAGGGGTGCAGTGGTAAAGAACCTGCGTTCTTGTCATCTGGACTGACTATTCAAGGCTATAGACTCTGTGAAGAACTAGTCGTTGGGTTGTCACCAACACCTGTGACCCCCCCCCCCCACATCAGCAACGGCTACAAATTCTACAAGACGGTCAACCTCCACCAGACACCCCAGTATAACTGTACATATTAGCGTTGAATTCAAATGTCATTTTTCCATTTCATTTTTCTTTCAAGTAGGATACACCTTCATATTTCAATGTTTTATCTTTGCATTACTAAATAATAAAGTGTTTATCTTTGTGAATTATTTATTTTTCTATTCATTAATTTTCCTGAGGAGGAGCCAGCCTGGGTAATACTGTCTGAAGTTGTTACAGGGCTGAGTAAGCCTTCTAGAACGGAATACTCAATAGCAACAGACTAGAGAAAGGAACGTTCAACTCTGTACACAGACGAAAGAACGTTCATCATTAGCAACACTCTGGGGAAGGAAACACTTATCCCGATCATCATACTTGGGTTTTGGCAACACTGAACATTATCATCACACTGAAAAAAGGAATAATCACAACACAATGATGTTATGCAGGGTTCTGCATGACATCGTAATGTACATATAGTGGAGAAGTGTGCCATAATAGTATGAATGTTATAATTGTAGAGAATAATTTTATAATTCATAATGTGCATTTGAGGGCACTGTAAAGTACTCTAACTGTAATTATAAAGAAATCCTGCTAGGGATTTAGTTTCCAAGGGTGTTTGGTTATGCAGGGTAAGCGTGGCTTGGGGCAGTCACGTGGGGTCAGCATGGTGTGGAGGCTGGCGTCGGAGATCCTGTGTATTTAAGCTAAGTTTGTAGTTGTGTACTCCTTTTGTTTAGCTAACCCAAGCCATAGGCTCTTCTATGGCGTACTTATATGCCCACCTAGGCTCTGACATGGTCGGGGTGCTGTGGGATTGAGTGAGGAAATAAGAAATGGGGTTGGTAGTGGAGTAGCGACGGCCTGGCACTGACTAGGCCTAGTGTTATGGTGGCTGGACCTCCAGCCAGCTGTTTCTTGTGTACGGTCATTTGGGCGTTTAGGATTAAGGTGTTTCTAGAGGGTGTATATAGTGTTATGTTGAATAAATAGATATATTTTCCTAACTGGGATTTTTGCCTAACCCTCTGTTAACCAACCCATTGAAGTAACACTTACTGGTTTAGCGCTTTCTATTTAGACTGGGATAGCCCTGGGTGGCCTGTTTATGCTTGAGATGTGTGTAACTTTTACCTTTGCCCTTAGACAAGGCTCAAGCCCCCAGCTATCCCACCTTTCTGCATAACATGGGGGCCTGTATATGGGAGAATTATCAAATTTTATGTGGTAATTCAAGTTTGGAACCTGGAAAATCAATAACCATTCTTTACTGGGTTGGTCAGAGGAAGCATTCACTATAACACTCACACTAAAATAATAATTTAACTTTGTGTGCAGTATTGTTGGTTTTAGGGTGCTATTATTAATTAATACTCTGTGAATAATTTACCTTTCTGTGCCATCTTGTTGATTTTTAGGGTGTTATTAATACTTGATATTTTGTGCATAATTTATCCTTGCAGGTACAATCTTGCTGATTTTTAGGGGGTTATGTTTACCTAAATTTCTGGGAATAATTTTCCTTTGCAGGTGCAGTAGCTCCATTTTTTTCTATCAGGATTTTCTTGTGTGCAATCCTGTTTAATTTTGGGGAGTCACATGACAATCACTCCTTGTGAATATACTATTTCAGTGTATGTACTTTGCTATGTGCTTTATTATTTTATATCAGTAAGTTCTGTGGATAATAGCAAGATTTGGTGCTATTATTTCTCAAAATGGCTGACACTGGTGAAAATTCTGGGGATGACATGTATTTGGAAGGTGATATTGAATCAAATTCCCATGATAGGGACCTGGATAAGGAAGTAGAAATTTTACGAATGAAATTAGCCCTAGTTGCAGAAGAAAAGGAACGGTTAAGGATTGAACGTACAGATCCAGGAACAGAGAGCCTTAGAGGAGCTTAGGGCTCAAGAAAGAGCTAAAGAGAGGCAGCTTGCTTCTCACCCAGACACAGACACGAGGGTAGATGTTTTTCATTTGGATAAAGCCATAAAATTTGTGCCCAGATTCCTAGAGAAGGACCCAGACCAGTTTTTTCTGTTATTTGAAAGTACGGCCAAATCCCAGGTTTGGCCAGAAAAGGAATGGGCGACATTAGCAAGAACCCAATTAGTTGGTAAAGGGTTACAGGCTGTTAGTTCTTTAGAGGGATCAGCCTTTTCTGATTATCGTAAACTAAAAGAGGTAGTTTTACTGGCTTATCAAATGTTGCCGGAAAGGTACCGGCAGAAGTTTAGAGGACTAAAGTTACAGGCAGGGCAGTCTTTGGTGGAATATGGTAAGGAGAAGATGTCACTTCTAAATAGGTGGTGTCGCTCAAACGGGGTGGTAGGCAATTATGAAGGTGTAATTACCTTAATTTTGTTAGAGGATCTTTTGAGAAATGTTCCTCCTGACCTTAAGGCATATCTTGAGGAGAAGGATCTTGATGATTTTAATAATGCTTTAGAGCTGGGTGACAGATTTTTAGCTAATAAAAAATTTGGTAGTAATTACCACCCCCCCACATACCAATAGGAATAAGAAATTTCAGAAGTTTAAGCCACCCATTTATCAGCCTAATAACCACCAAGTTTTACCAAGCCTACTTTTCCAGTACCTACCCGAGGAGGTTTTAAGTCAGCTGCCACAGGTCCAGGACTACAAGGAACAGATGGGACGAGCCCAGTTCCCCAGAGTCAAGGGATCCAACCTAGGTCAAATGGGCAGGGGGCCTTTAAACCCTATTACTGTACTTATTTTCATATACAGGGCCATCTGCAGCCGTATTGCAAGAAGAAGCGTAGAGATCAGGTGCTTGCTGGAGTTTCTCAGGTAGATACACCAGGTACCCACACGGTAGCTAATATTGAAGCACCACCTCCAGGTATATCAGGTAACTCAGCAGTTTTGGACCCTCGGATGAAGGTCTTTACAAGAAAGTCCACCGTGGCCTTACACCAAAATGAAGGTAGGGTAATAGGTGTTATGTCTTTGAGGGACGCTGGTAGCACGTACACCTTGCTTCGTAGGGGCATATTGCCAGTGTCGAATGACACATACACTGGGTTGGACGTTTTGCTCAAAGGAATTACCGGATTCACTGTCAAGACTCCAGTGCACAGGTTATGGGTGGAGTCTGCATACCAGTGTGGTAACTTAGCTGTAGGTATCACCTACAGTCAACACCTTGTGCAGGTGTTGACTTACTCTTAGGCAATAATGTTATGGGTGTGTCTTGAAAGTGAGGAACCTCTGGTTTGGAGGGACCCAGCCTCACAGAGTTGGGAGGAAAAAGCTAGGGCTACCTTGCCTGAGTTATTTCTGGTGTGTGCAGTAACCAGGAAAATGTCAAAAGATAAGAGGGCAGTCTCTCTCTGTGACTCTTTAGATCCTGGGGATGATTTGGGTTTGGGAAATCTATTCCTCGAGCCTAGCCTGCAGTTGGCTCGGGGTTGTGATGAACCATCCCAGGCAGGACCCCGTTTGAGTGGGGGTCTTGGAGCTGGTATAGGGGGGGCTACTCCTACTCGAGAGCAGCTGATCGAGGCCCAGGGGTGTGACGACACCCTAAAAGCTATTCGGTCATCTGCTGCTACCGAGAAAGAGGCCTCTCAACTAACTAAATGTTTCTTTTTTGCAAACGGTATTTTGATGCAAAAGACCCTATCGGATGCAACATCTAATGATGGAGCAAGGCAGGCACTTTACCAAGTGGTGATGCCGGAACTATTTAGGTATCAGGTTTTGTGTTTGGCCCACGATTTTCCCATGGGAGGACATTTAGGTGTTAAAAAGACTATGGGCAAGATTTCTAAACATTTTTACTGGCCCCAGGTATGGGAATCAGTGGGTAAGTATGTAGAATCATGCCCAGTTTGCCAAAGGGTAGGAAAACCTAATCAGGGAATTAAACCTGCCCCTCTTAACCCTATTACAGTAGCCGGAGAACCTTTTAGCAGGCTGGTGGTGGATTGTGTGGGGCCGCTACCCAGGACCAAGATGGGAAACCAGTACTTATTTACTATTATTTGCTCCTCTACCAGGTTTCCGGAGGCCATTCCACTATGTAAGATTACAACACGCGTGGTCTTGAGAGCACTGGTGAAATTTTTTATGCAGGTCGGGATCCCTAAGGAAATTCAAACAGATCAGGGGTCAAATTTTACATCTAAACATTTTCGCACGGTTTTGGGGGAGTTTAATATTAAAATGATGACCTCCACCGCCTATCACCCAGAGAGTCAAGGGGTTGTGGAGCGGTTTCACCAGTCTCTCAAAACTATGCTGCGGGCTTATTGAGCCCAGTACCAGAAGGACTGGGATGAGGGTGTCCCCCTCCTTTTATTTGCTGTGCGGGACAGCACTCAGGACTCATTATGCTACAGTCCCTTCGAACTGATCTATGGTCACCAAGTACGGGGACCCCTGACGATTTTGAAGGATTACTGGCTTGGTGAGGATTGTGAGGCTGCCCCCTCGGAGGATTTTCTCGCTTTCAGAGACCGTTTGGCTCACATGAAGTGTCTGGCGGCTGAGAACCTGCACATCAGACAAACCAAGATGAAGAAACAATTTGACCGCAAGGCCGTGCCTCGTACCTTTGAAGTGGGAGAGGAGGTACTAGCATTGGAGCTGGTGCCTGGTAATGCCTTAAAAGCAAAGTTTAGTGGGCCATACAACGTGGTGGAAAAGGTCACAGATCAAAATTACAGAATTCACACACCTGGGCGACGGAAGTCTCAACGGGTGGTACATATAAACAGGCTGAAAAGGTACCACAAAGAGGTGTGGCATATGTAAATATAGTAGGTGACCCACGGGCAGACACTGATGCGCAGGGGGCCACAGATGTACACCTTAGTAACAGGGCATTGTTAAAAGATCCTTCACAATGTATGTTAGGTCTTAGTAAGGAAAGGGTTGCTGAGATGGTTCAGCTTCTCTGGAATTTTGAAGATTTGTTTGGGGACATCCCTTGTGTAAGCAAGCTAAAGCCCCATGATATAGATGTAAGAGAAGTTGAACCAATTCGGCAGGTCCCTTACAGAATGAACCCACAAAAGAGAAAAAGTATGGAGAAGGAGGTGAAATTTCTACTTGACAATGATTTAATAATACCAAGCGAGAGTGAGTGGGCATCCCCCTGTCTGATGGTTCCCAAACCAGATGGCACCATGGGGATGTGCACTGACTACTGTAAGGTTAATTTAATAACTAAGGCCGATTGTTTTCCTCTTCCCAGAATGGATGATGTCATTGATGCAGTGGGGGGAGCTAAATATGTAAGTAAGTTAGACCTGTTGAAGGGTTATTACCAGATACCTTTAACCCCACGTGCCAGTGACATCTCTGCTTTTGTAATACCAGATGGGCTTTTTCAGTACAAAGTTCTCCCCTTTGGGCTTGGTAATGCACCCTCCTGTTTTCAATGCAGAATGCAGGAAGTTATACTTGGCCTAAAGGGCGTGAGGTGTTATATTGATGACCTGGTTATTTTTAGCAACTGCTGGACAGAGCATGTGAGGCAGCTTAGAGAGCTTTTCTCTAGGCTCACTGGTGCTCAGCTCACAGTTAATTTGGCAAAGTGTGTTTTCGGGCAAGCCCAGGTAACTTTTCTAGGACATGTTATTGGCCAGGGGAAGGTGACCCCAGTGAATGCCAAGGTGGAGGCTATAGACAATTATCCTGTACCAAAGACCCGGAAGGAGGTTATGCGTTTTGTGGGCATGGTAACATTTTATAGAAACTTCTGTCCAAATTTGTCAAAGGTGATCTCTCCACTCACTGACCTGACTAGCCCCAAGCGTACATTTGTGTGGGATATGAAGTGTCAGAGGGCATTTGAACATGTAAAAGCTTTGCTTACAAGTGCTCCTGTGCTGGCTAGTCCTAATTTCACATTGCCATTTTCTCTACAAGTAGATGTCAGTGATACTGGTGTTGGGGCTGTGTTACTGCAAGAAGTAGCGGGACAATTATTGCCAGTCAGCTACTTTTCGGCAAAACTGAAGAAACACCAGCAGCACTATGCCACCATAGAAAAGGAGGCTCTTGCATTAGTGTTGGCAGTGCAACATTTTGAGGTGTATATATCATCATCAGTTCACCTATAACTGTGTATAGTGACCATAATCCTTTATGTTTCCTTCACTTAATGAGGAACCACAATCAGAGACTTATGAGGTGGGCCTTGTTTCTCCAACCTCTTAATCTTGTGATTCATTATGTGAAGGGAGCGGAGAATGTGGTTGCTGATGCCTTGTCTCATATTTAAAGTGCACGATGTAGTGTATAGATCACTTATCTATTCTTATTTTGCAGTGATTTGCGGTAGACAAGTAGATGGAACCCTGGACCACCCAAAGGAGAAGGGCAGGTTGAGCTGGAGCTGGAGGTATCAGGATTCCCTAGTGTGTGTGTTTTGGGGGGTAGTCACATCAAGTGCCATGCCTAGGTAAGGTATGCTACGTTTTTTAGGTGTTGGCTGGGATGCCTTGCCTCTATTTTACGTTGGTATAGGGACTGTTGGACCTAATGCTTTAGTGAATGTGGGGCTGGCGGTGATGCCCCCCACTGTTTGGGTCATGTCTCTTGATCCAAGGTGTTTTGGTTCTCCAGGACCTTTAAATTTTTTTTTTCTTCTTTTTGGATCACCGTTGGGGTGACTCCAGGGTCCTTGGAATGACATGTAGGTGTTGGCCTGGGAGGTCCACCTTTTGGGGGTCTTCAATGACGACTCCAGAGTTTTACGGCCACAGTGCCACCAACCCCTTATGTGACTATTCACCTGTTGTTTGTGGGGCCTGATATTTTTCCCTCTCCTGTGCTCTCCTGATTCTCGCAGAGGTGTGTCATGGGGAACCAGTTTCATTTACTAAAAATTGCTGTGAGATGGGAGTGATAATGTAATGTTGCTTTCTAAGTAGAATTTAACATGTAAAATCTGTTTTCCTTTTCTTTGAACTCCTGGAAAATGTACTTACTGTTTAAAAGTTTTTTTTTTGGTGGCACATACAGTTTGGTCTGCCTTGCAACATACTGAACTTTGGTGTTACTTCATAAAACGGCATTCCTCAGGGGCACTTTTGTACAAAGTTAACTTGCTCGTTTATAAGTTTGCTTGATGCAATTTAGGTAATATGCATCAATGCCAGTGTCTGGCCAGCGCTGTGTTGTGATGATGCCTTTTCCTAACACAACTGTCTAAGAGCGTGACTGTGGGCTCATTTGGCATAGAACTTGATCACTTTTATGTTCTGCGAGTTTCACATGTCTGCAATCTAGTACCTCAGTTTGTTAATATTGCATATTTGTAGTACCAAAAGACCGTGATTGTATGGTGGTTATTCCCCAGTTAGCATTCATTTTTGCCCATTGCCTCAGACCTTAATGTGGGAGTTTACTTTCTTTCTTTTTCCTTTTGCCTAGAGGTGTCCGTAGGGACCCCGCTAGCAGAGTGAGACCTATGGTCTGGGGGTGGGGGTGTTATGCAGGGTTCTGCATGACATTGTAATGTACATATAGTGGAGAAGTGTGCCATAATAGTATGAATGTTATAATTGTAGAGAATAATTTTATAATTCATAATGTGCATTTGAGGGCACTGTAAAGTACTCTAACTGTAATTATAAAGAAATCCTGCTAGGGATTTATTTTCCAAGGGTGTTTGGTTATGCAGGGTAAGCGTGGCTTGGGGCAGTCACGTGGGGTCAGCATGGTGTGGAGGCTGGCGTCGGAGATCCTGTGTATTTAAGCTAAGTTTGTAGTTTGTTCAGCTAATCCAAGCCATAGGCTCTTCTATGGCATACCTGTATGCCCACCTAGGCTCTGACATGGTCGGGGTGCTGTGGGATTGAGTGAGGAAATAAGAAATGGGGTTTGTAGTGGAGTAGTGACAGCCTGGCACTGACTAGGCCTAGTGGTTATGGTGGCTGGACCTCCAGCCAGCTGTTTCTTGTGTACCGTCATTTGGGCGTTTAGGATTAAGGTGTTTCTAGAGGGTGTATATAGTGTTATGTTGAATAAATAGATATATTTTCCTAACTGGGATTTTTTGCCTAACCCTCTGTTAACCAACCCATTGAAGTAACACTTACTGGTTTAGCGTTTTCTATTTAGACTGGGATAGCTCTGGGTGGCCTGTTTATGCTTGAGATGTGTGTAACTTTTACCTTTGCCCTTAGACAAGGCTCAAGCCCCCAGCTATCCCACCTTTCTGCGTAACAAATGAGTATAAAAAAATTGAGAAAATAAATAACAACAACAACACACTAAGGTGTTTTTGGTAATAATACACTTATTACCAACAACGCCCTCATAAAGAAGATAATCTTTAACAACACTACTCTTGGGGAAGCAACACAACAATAACCATTTTAACCAATAAGAACTGGGAAAATGAACACTCATCAACAACACACTAGAGACTGGAAAACTTTCCAGCAAATCCGTGATAATGTGAAGACTTATCATCAATTACAAAACATTCTTGAAAGGATCACTCATAAATAATCGAGAAGGGAACGCTAATTACAACTAACATGCTAGGAAAGGGAACTCTAATCAGAAATAACACACTGGGGAAGGGAATACTGAACTTCAAGAACACTCTAGAGTCTAGAGAGAGGAACACTTTGCAACAAGAACACACTTGAGAAGGGAACAATCATCAACAACAACACACACAAGAGGGGAACACTCATAAAAAATAAAACAGTAAGGTAGAGAACAACAACAACATATTGAGTAAAGGAACAATCCTCACTAACATCTCATTTGGGAAGTCAACACACATCAACAACTCACTGGGTCAAGGAACATTTATAACCAACAACACATTAGACGTAAACACACTGGAGACGGGAACACTTATCAACGCAACACACTGGAGACGGGAACACTTATCAACGCAACACACTGGAGGCGGGAACACTTATCAACGCAACACACTGGAGACGGGAACACTTATCAACGCAACACACTGGAGGCGGGAACACTTATCAACGCAACACACTGGAGACGAGAACACTTATCAACGCAGCACACTGGAGACGGGAACACTTATCAACGCAACACACTGGAGACGGGAACACTTATCAACGCAACACACTGGAGACGGGAACACTTATCAACGCAACACACTGGAGACGAGAACACTTATCAACGCAACACACTGGAGACGGGAACACTTATCAACGCAACACACTGGAGACGAGAACACTTATCAACGCAACACACTGGAGACGGGAACACTTATCAACGCAACACACTGGAGACGGGAACACTTATCAACGCAACACACTGGAGACGGGAACACTTATCAACGCAACACACTGGAGACGGGAACACTTATCAACGCAACATACTGCAGACGGGAACACTTATCAACGCAACACACTGGAGACGGGAACACTTATCAACGCAACACACTGGAGATGGGAACACTTATCAACGCAACACACTGGAGACGGGAACACTTATCAACGCAACACACTGGAGACGGGAACACTTATCAACGCAACACACTGGAGACGGGAACACTTATCAACGCAACACACTGGAGATGGGAACACTTATCAACGCAACACACTGGAGACGGGAACACTTATCAACGCAACACACTGGAGACGGGAACACTTATCAACGCAACACACTGGAGACGGGAACACTTATCAACGCAACACACTGGAGACGGGAACACTTATCAACGCAACACACTGGAGACGGGAACACTTATCAACGCAACACACTGGAGACGGGAACACTTATCAACGCAACACACTGGAGACGGGAACACTTATCAACGCAGCACACTGGAGACGGGAACACTTATCAACGCAACACACTGGAGACGGGAACACTTATCAACGCAACACACTGGAGATGGGAACACTTATCAACGCAACACACTGGAGACGGGAACACTTATCAACGCAACACACTGGAGACGGGAACACTTATCAACGCAACACACTGGAGACGGGAACACTTATCAACGCAACACACTGGAGACGGGAACACTTATCAACGCAACACACTGGAGACGGGAACACTTATCAACGCAACACACTGGAGACGGGAACACTTATCAACGCAACACACTGGAGACGGGAACACTTATCAACGCAACACACTGGAGACGGGAACACTAATTAACAACAAGAGAATGTTCCGGACAGAAACTCACATCATCAACATAAAAACGTTGGAGACTGCACGTTTTTAACAACGAAATAATGAAAAGAAAATTAACGACTCATTCACGCCTGCACAGTTTATAACAGGAAACTCCTGAAGAACAGAGCGGGGAAGGGAACTCTCACCACCAAAAACATCCTTCATTACGGAACACTGATCACCAACAATAGTGTGGGAAAACTCAACAACACCTTTAAGAGGGCAACACTTATCACCAAAAACACACTGGGCAATGTTGCATGCGAAGAGTTCTTACATTTATTCAACGATTCAACGTGTATCACACGCTTAATCGTTGTGAAATTCCTTTCTAATAACACTGTTATAATTTATGTGCAATAGTTATAGTCTGTGTACCCAGCAAGCCTAATTACCTACAGTCCACACAACTTCAATTTACCAGAGTAGCTGGCTTTAATATTGTAATTATTAATTTAATGTCAGGTCTAGCTTTTTCTGAGAGTAGTTATGAAGTGGGCATCGAGGGAGTGACAGTTCTGTGACCTACTGTAACTAAGTCCCACTTACCTCACTCAAATTGCTTGACTGTAATAATTCATGTAATGCTCTGTAAACCTCATGATGGTAATTTGCTCACATAATAATAATTCATAGTAGGTGTGTAAGGTTAATGTGAATTTTAAAAGGTGATAATTCACAGGGGGACCAACATGTTCCCTGTAATTTCCTTTTGTAATGTAATAAGCTAATTAACTAAAGTGGAATAATTGTAATATCAAAGGAATTAATATTCTGTTATGGGAAATGTATTACACACTCAGAAATATCATTAAATTTGAATAAATATATGCATACAAAATAGGAGAGGAATGAAGAAGTAAAATGTGGAGGAATTAAACGGACCGGATGGTCGTGAATGTTCTTTAATTTTGTAGTCTCCGTTAGTAATATTAGCGGTTATTTTCTCACAGTAAGACAAATGAATAGGAAATACATCTGGAAGAGTCCAGATATATACATAAACGGCAGCATAAGGATGTTACGGATGGAAAACAGGACGCAGTAGTGAAAGAAGGTGTTAAATTAATTATCTGCCGCATGTACCAGTGTATATTATAAACCACGTCACAGGTAAAGTTACATCATATTGGCCAAATTTCTTTGTGACTTTCCTGTGGGAGGCGTTACAATATACCACCAATATAATAAATTGGTAAATGTAATTATGCATTTAATATGTAATTCTGTTATTAATAATTGTATACTAGTAGACCAAACAAAATGCTTCAATAAGACAAGTTCACTTATATTCTTAATTATATTAACCACTAAATAGTTTACTGACATACATTTTTAGAATAAATATACAGAAATCATATGTTCCTAATACAGGATTCCGGAGACAGTTGGGCAGCTGCGATGGTTGACATCGAAAGGACATTACGACCCCAGAGTTCCTAAAGTACCACAAGTCTCAATGATACATCAACATAAGTAAGTTATAATTTGCTTTTCTGTCAAGAAAAAACAAATTATAACTGAGTGTGAATGGAAGGTTAATTCGAGATTGTGTTCTCGTAAAATACCCCACATGAACATTGATCAACAACAACACACTGGGGAAGGGAACACTCATTGCCAACAACACACTGGGGAAGGGAACACTCATTGCCAACAACACACTGGGGAAGGGAACCCTCATTGCCAACAACACACTGGGGAAGGGAACCCTCATTGCCAACAACACACTGGGGAAGGGAACCCTCATTGCCAACAACACACTGGGGAAGGGAACCCTCATTGCCAACAACACACTGGGGAAGGGAACCCTCATTGCCAACAACACACTGGGGAAGGGAACCCTCATTGCCAACAACACACTGGGGAAGGGAACCCTCATTGCCAACAACACACTGGGGAAGGGAACCCTCATTGCCAACAACACACTGGGGAAGGGAACCCTCATTGCCAACAACACACTGGGGAAGGGAACCCTCATTGCCAACAACACACTGGGGAAGGGAACCCTCATTGCCAACAACACACTGGGGAAGGGAACCCTCATTGCCAACAACACACTGGGGAAGGGAACCCTCATTGCCAACAACACACTGGGGAAGGGAACCCTCATTGCCAACAACACACTGGGGAAGGGAACCCTCATTGCCAACAACACACTGGGGAAGGGAACCCTCATTGCCAACAACACACTGGGGAAGGGAACCCTCATTGCCAACAACACACTGGGGAGGGGAACCCTCATTGCCAACAACACACTGGGGAAGGGAACCCTCATTGCCAACAACACACTGGGGAAGGGAACCCTCATTGCCAACAACACACTGGGGAGGGGAACCCTCATTGCCAACAACACACTGGGGAAGGGAACCCTCATTGCCAACAACACACTGGGGAGGGGAACCCTCATTGCCAACAACACACTGGGGAGGGGAACCCTCATTGCCAACAACACACTGGGGAAGGAAACACTCATTAATTAACAAGAACACACTTTGAAATGGAAAATTAATTACCAGTAACACCTTGGAGAAAAGAGCACTCATCATCAACACACTTAAAAAAAGGAGCACTCATCACGAGCAACACAATGAGAAAAGAAACACTCATGAATAACAACACAAAAGATTGGAACACATATCTCGAAATCACTCAGAGGAAGGGAATTCATCATCAACATCACATTGGGAAGGAAACATTCATCAAAGGCAACACACTAGACAAGGGAACACTTATCGCCACCAAAACACTGGAGAAGGGACTCATCACCAACAACACAAAGGTATTGAGCGTTTCCTTCTGAAGTGTATTGATGTTGGTGTGCATTACTTTCCCGTTGATGTTGTTGTTAGTCAATGTAATGTTCCCTTCTTTAGTGTGTTATTGATGAGTGATTCCTTCCAACACTGTGTTTGAAGGAATCACTCAACTTAAATGAGTTGAGTGTTCCCATTCCAGGTGAGTTGGTGTTCACGAGTGCTTCCTTTCTCAGAGTGGTCATCAATGTGTTTTTGGTGATGAATATTTTCTTCCCAAATGTTTTGTTGTCAATGTAATCATCAATGCATACTTGATGATTACAAAGCATTCGGGAAGAAAACATTCATCACCAAGAACACATTGATGAAGGGAATTATCTTTATAAAGAACACTCTGAGAAAGGAAGCACTCGTGAACACCAACACACTTGGAATGGGAACACTCAGTTCATTTAAGTTGAGTGATTCCTTCAAACACAGTGTTAGAAGGAATCACTCATCAACAACACACCAAAGAGGGGAACATTACATTGATTAGCAACAACATCAACGGGAAAGTAATACACATCAACATCAATACACTTCAGTACTGAACGCTCAATACCTTTAAAAGAATAATGTGAAAGAGAACACATGTCAGCATCAACACACTGGGAAGGGAACACACATCAACAACAACACACTGCTAAAGGGAACACTCATCAACAGCAATACGGTTGGGAAGTAACACTTATCACCAACAACACTCTGGGGAACAGAATATTTATCATCAACTTCACACTGGAGATTGGAACACTCATTAACAACAACACATTGTAGAAGGGAACATTAATCAACACAAAACACCGGATAAGGAAACACTCATCAACAACAATACTGATATGATAGGAACACATTGATGAAGGTAATATTCATCAGCAGCAACACACTGGGGAACTGAACATTCATCAGAAATATCACAATGGGGAAGTTAGCTCTCATAGTATTTCCGAGGAAGGAAACATATCACAGCATTGAAAATACTCCAGTGGAGAAAACTAGAAGCGAACGACAACTCAAGGTAGGAGCCACTGAACAACAGTTTTCCAAGAATGGCAACACTTGCCAAAAACATCACCCAGTGAAAATGAATATTTAACAACGTTCCCAGGATAAAGAACACTCAACACCAAAATAACATTCCTCAGAGGAACACTCATTGTTTTTGTGTTCCTCAGAGGAACACAGTAACAATTCTACTCAACGTAATACGACTTATTATCAATAACAGAATCCAGGTTAAGAAATTTCTCGATATCAGCAACATCAACATCAAAACCATTGCAGTGAAACAAAACAATCCTATTAACAAATACCCTATGGAGAGGGAAGACGAATTTATCAACTATTTATTGAAAGAAAACAGTTGTTCAGTAATAGTAGCATAGGAAGGGAAAACTATTGCATTATCAATACAATGGGAGAGGGAGAACTCAGGAACAATACCATGAAGGAGGAAACATTCAACAATACCCGAAGTAGGAAAATTTTCCAATAGCGCAAGGAGAGAACATTCACTAATACCTAAGAAAGGAAACATTTGCCAATACCCAAGGAAGGTAATATTTACTATTGCCACAGGAAGGAAACACTCATAGAGAATACACCCATTCAGTTCTATGCTTTGGACAGTAACTAACAGCTTACTCTGTAAAGTTAAAGGACACAAGTACAACTAATGTGACATTTTATTGTGGCCACGGCTTTGTCAAGCCGTAAAGGCTTGACAAAGCTCCAGGAGAGCGAAACGTTGCCACAATAAAATGTCATATTAGTTGCACTTGTGTCCTTTTACTTTACATATTGTCGGTAATTCTACCAATATTATTACAGCTTACTCTTCATGAGTGCCAACATGATGGTTTTCTGTTTAAGTGTCTTGAATATGACGAGGCGGTGACCGGGTATGGATGCACAATATGCTCTAGCCTCTGAGTAGTTCTTCATCACATTCGTGTTGAGGTACAGGAGGCCGTCTTCTTGCCACGAGTATGTCCCCGGCACTGAGTCTGTAACCCAGAAATAGAGAGTATTCTTAGTGTGGTTCTTTAGTTGTAATAACCATTGTGATGTAGTTCGTTTGCAGTGATGGGCACTGTTGTGTAGTGTCTGTGTTATGATGGACATTGTGTGGTACCTCTATGGTATGTGATGGTTAGTGCAGTATAAATTTTATTGCAAGACTTTATGGTACGACTCTTTAGTTATGATGGTTATTGTAAAGGGTCGTGAGGGATGTTATTTTGTTTTGATGGTCTGTGGGTCATTTTTTCTATGTAAGAATTATATTGCAATGTACGTATTAGGGGATACTGGACGAGGGAATTACGAGTTCATTCTTCCGCTGTGAAAGATATTACGCGCTAGATCAGAATCCTATTCCTCCCTCAACTTTACTCATGGGATATAACCGCGGACGTAAAGTTGATACCCGACACAGTTTTACCCCAGTACCCCTTCTATCACCTGCACTCCAGTGTTCACTTAATTTCCCCAACTTGATCAATGCCCTTTCTTCACTAAATGTGGGGCCATTGGTGGCCCTGGAAAGAAGTCATCCTAGACTCCACCAGTCAACCACCTAGAGTTTATTAGTATGCCCCGAAAGAGTTGTAGCCTCGACAGTTATCGGAAACGTTGCTCAAATATGCCCATCCCTGTCTCTTTATCACCAGACATCATAATATACACTTGGAAAATCTGGAAGGACTAGTCCTAAATCTGAACACGGAAATTAATTCCTACGAAAGCAAAAAAGATTTGTCACGCGATGTAACATCCCCCCATTGAAAAGCAGAGGTGCCATGGTTCAACTGCCTCCCAGCATACATAAGGGGTTTCCCAATATACTCCTAGCTCTCTTCAAAAGAGAGCTGGACAGGCACCTAATGTCAGTACATGACATTAGGTGCCTGTCCAGCTGCGCTGTTGTTTGATCGTTTGTTTGCGTTAGCCTGCGGCCGGTAGTAACAGCCTGGTTGATCAGGCCCTGATCCCCCGCCAGGCCTGTTGATGGACCGGATTACAAAAGGAACTCCCTCCAGGTAAGGTTATTGAGGATAAAGGTACCATCAGGTCCAGTCTAATAGAGGTGTGAATATCCTTGTGGTCTTGTGGTCGGTGACTCACAGGTAAAATAAATGGATCGTGCCTTCTGTAATATAGATAGGAGTGTGTGTTTCCTTCGAGCTGGTGCTGGTGACATAGTCAACAGGTTGGATAATATCATATTAGGTAAGGGGAACACGTCCATTGTCTGCCTCAGTGTTGGTGAAAATGATATTGGGAAGGACAGAAGACACGAACTGCTAGTAAATTACCGGACAACGATAGATCTAATTAGGTCTAAGGTCATGATCACATGTAGCATTTTTTGCCTAAAAGGAAACAAAGCAATTAATGAATGTCTAAGGCAATTGGTGTAAAACTCCTGGCTAGACAATTATCGTAAAGAACTTGTAGTCCTATTCAATGACAAATGTGAAAATTTCTATGGCAAATACGTTATGTATACAAGGGATGGGTTGGATCTCTCTGGGGCAGGTGTGGTAGCATTAGCCATCTCTGTCGAGGGGGCCGTTGCTTAATTGTCTGCGACTTTAAACTGATAGAAGATAGAGGAATGGGAATATGGGAAAGAAATAGGTTGCAACAATAGGATGAAAGCAAAAAAAAAATTGCAAAGATACGTCAGGAAAATGTTCAAAATACATTGTTCATCATATAATTATTAATAAAAGCAAATGTAGAGGGCACTGATAGAATAGCCCTATGAAGTACAAATTGATGAGGGGGAAAGATAATTATGTGTTTGCAAGCACCATTCCAAACATCTGCTAACACAGTGCTCTATCAACTTGCAAAGTGCACTAGTCAGACCAATGGATCTTTAATAAGAAGTCTTGTGAAAACACAAGAAAGGAGAAACACTGCAGCAGACCTCCTGACCTACGTTAATCAAGTCAATCCACAACCACTCATTGTTGCAACCCCTGAATGGGTTACAATGATTATTATGTATATATGTAATGTATATTATCTTTTCATATAATTTTATATTGCTTATATTTGCGATAATAGCTAAATCGTAAATGTATGACTTTATATTATTATTTGACTGTTATATTGTTATTTAGCTTATGTTGTTAGGATGTATATAAAATGTGCTCAGTTAGGCTTGATTGTCAAACTACTGTAATTATCGCTTGTCGCTCGTTATACTGCCGGCTTCTGAGCTGCAGTTGTCCACGTAGCTATCACGTGATCGAGGGGGGGGTGTCCTCACCTCTTGTGAAGTAGTCAGTCTGCTGGAGACTCGCTTGCTGGTTGGACAGATTGTCTGTCTCATTATTCTTGTTAGTTCTGTAGAACTTTGTTCACAGAACATTGTAAAGACTTAGTGATTTTCGACGTTGTACTGAGGTTGTGTGTCACTTAGACACTCTGAACATCTCAGGTCCTTAGCTATAGCTTCTGACCTAATTTTGTACTGGTTCCTGTGTATTGTCACAGTCACAGTTTTACCTATGCTGAACAAAGATTCAGTATTATGGGAGTTTTGTAACTTTTGTGGAGGATCTGCAGATGGTCCCTACTTAGTGTCGTTATATTATCTCCTTGTTCCTGATTCTGTGTTGCAGTCGCTTGATATTGTATTGCTATTGGGCTTAGCATTCTTTGTTGTTCAAGCAGACTGTTCGGGTTGCCAGTCGGTCAAGAAGTTAGTTTATATGAGGACTTTGTCAGTCACTTGTTTAAGTCTTATTCGAGTCTTGAGACATAGCTAACTACTTAAGAGCACTTATACGCATACACACACTTGTACATATTTGCAATATCTTATTAAATGTTAATGTACCTGACGGTACTTAAGAATTATAAATGTGATATGTGCTTTCAGCACAATAATATTGAACTCGAGAGATTGTTTTTATTTTGATTGCTGTAATTAATTTAATTTGATAATATACCTCTAGACAACTTACTACTTAATAAATTTATTAAATTTTAATTTCTCTAGTTAGTAGCCTACCAGTTGTAATCCTAAAGCACTATTGAACCATACTAAATTTTAATGGATAATTGGACAAGGATACTGACTACTTGTTACGAAAACCCAGTAACAGGCTGGATGCTAGAAGGGCAGTCCTTTCTAGTATTCACTGGAGATCTCTAAGCTTTTAGAATCGCGTTTTTTTGTAACAAATGGGGGCCTGTCCAGGATGCTTTTGATCCAAGGTGTTGGAGAAACTGTCCGGGAGGCTCTTGATCCAAGGTGTTGGAGAAATTGTCCAGTTTGACATACTAGTACTTCTATGATCAAACACTTTGAGTACTTTCCTAATCTGAAGACTTTGAGTTTAGTCTTGTACAACATACCAGGTGGATGTATGTACCTGACTGAGTCTCTTGATCCAAGGAGATGGAAATACTGTTTATGAGTTCTAACTCTAAGACAACTAACACTAAAATTCCTATTAGGATTATAGTTTCCAATAATCACTCTCTCGTAGTACAATTATTTTCGTGATGTATGCTAAAGTGAAACACTTAATTGATACTCTGACTTTGTCTGAGTTAAGTACATTAAAACTTCAGACGTGTTGGCAAGTAGCCAAATATCTCGGTGTGACGTATAACAGGAATTACACCGCAGAAACTGTCAGAGCATTAATTAAAGATATATTGTTTCCTGCTCATACAGAGATGTCTGATTATGATTCAGATTCTGAAAGCCTAGTGTCACAATTAGGAAGTATGGCTCTATTTGAAGTTGAAGAAAGAGCAACTAGAGCAGAAGTGAGCCTAGTGTCTGAGCCTAGTGTAGATCAGTTCTCGCTCGCTCCTTCCTTCACTGACACATTAGTACAGAGTATAGCTGGTATGACTAAGCCTCACGCTAGTACTGTGTATGCTACACCTGTATTTACGTATCCTAGACCAGATCTAGACTCTCTAGAGACGGCTGGACCAAGTGTCCGACCTAAGGACCGTCCAGACCATGTTAATTTCCCTACTCCTCCATTACCCACTGGTCCTATCTCTCAGGAACAGTTTGAGAGGTTTGAACGCCTCATTATGTTGCAGACTGCACAAATAGAGGCACAGAGGAGATTGAACGAAGAAGATTTCCAAAGAGAAAATGTTCGTCTGTTAAGACAACAGACTGATAGATCACAGGACACATTTAATGTGCAGAAAGCTGCATCTATGGTTCCTAAGTTTTTTGAAAGTGACTTAGACACATATTTTGATGTGTTTGAGAACCAGGCACGTGCTATGAACTGGCCACGTAAGCACTGGGCAACATTGCTTCATACTGCTTTGACGGGAAGAGCTCAAACTTGTACGGCTGCTTTACCATTTGCTAAGTACATTAGTTATGACGCTGTCAAACAAACTATTCTAGAGACATATAACTTGTTACCTGTAAGTTATCAAAGAGCATTTCGTACGTTACAACGACGACAAGATCAAACTTGTGTAGAGTTTGCTCGTGAGAAAAAAGTTGCATTTGAGAGATGGACTAGAGCTGCTAAGTGTACCAACTACGACAGTCTAGTTCAGTTGTTACTACACGAAGAGTTTAACAACTGTATGTCTCCTGACATACAAGAATATCTGATCGATCATACTACCTCAGATATTCTGGAAACTGCAGCATTAGCAGACAATTACGAGATTTCTCACAAACTTGTACGTACTAAAACACAAAGAAACAAGGTAACTAAAAATTGTCCTAGAAGTGGGCAACCTAAATCAGCTGCTCATTGCCGGCCTGATGTACCTGCTACTGTAACTTCTCGTACCTTTACCAGGAAAACTCACAATCCTGAATCTGTCTCTGTGGCTAGACAGAAATCTGGTATCGAGAAGAAAAAAGTTAAATGTACCTATTGTAACAGGAAAGGACATACTAGAGAGTATTGCTATAAGTTAGAAAGAGATACGAGAAACAGTCGTGCGGCTGGCGCCCCCACTCAAGTCGTATCCTCTTCCGTGCAACAAAGACACCAAAATCCTAGCAATACCTCTGAACCTACTGTTTTAGATAATGTTATTCAGGATAGATGACTAGCGTCAGAAAGTGTATCTGACGAAAAGATTCGTTCAGCGATGAGTCCTTACTTTTCGAGAGATAAAGTAGGATTTGAAGAATCACATCTAACTGAGATAATTTCTTTCAGAGACACTGGCAGTTATCTCACGTTATTAAGAGAAGATATACTGCCCATAACTGACGATACCTATTGTAAGATAGATGTATTGTTAGAAGCCTATGGAGGAGCTGTTATAAAAGTGCCTCTGCACAAAGTTTATATTGAAACAAGCTATTATACTGGTTATATTTCAGTGGGTATATCCAGTGGTGTATTTTCCATCAGGTCAGTGGACTTGTTGATAGGGAACGATATCCTTCATGCTGGTATATGTAAAGAACCACTTGTGATTGATAATACCACTGATGATAATTATGCCATTGAAGCTTGTAGAGAGAAACCTATTTTATTTCCTCTCAGCGCAATTACTAGAGCTATGTCAAAGATACAACAACCATCCTTGTCTCCTGTTGAGTTAGTGGATGATAATGATTTGGGGTTGAAAATGTTGTTTAGTGACGCTCTGCGCCCAGGATCATTAACACTGACTCCCCCCGGTCATCAACCTAGTCAGGACACAACTGACGTTAAATTTCTAACTCATGATAATTTAATCAAGGATCAGTTTGTTGATCAGTCACTGGAAAGACTGAGAGATATAGCAGTTACTGAGAGTGAAGCAAAGGATCTCGATAATTGTTACTATTATAGTAACGGTGTACTGATGGAGAAAAATACATGTAAGTTGTCAGCTGATAGTGTTTCTACCACAGTCAAGAATCTAGTTGTGTTACGGTGAGATTCGCTGCCTGACCACGGTGGAGTGAGGTTGTCTCGGCACCCCTCTGCTGTCTTCAGGCGAGCTACCTTAGTTCAGCAACAACCATTGAGTAGTGAGGACGTGCGCTGCTCATTGGGATATCAACATGGCGGAACATACAGTACGGAGAGTGAATACTATCTGCATAGAGCTGGTTCGTGGTACGTTAAGTGGAGATACGATGAACGTCCTTCTCCCTAACATCATCAGGGATACATATGGTATTCCCAACGAGGAATTGTATGGCGTCGCCCTTAATGGTTTAACAAGAATCTTTGTGAAATTTCTACGAGTCGATTACTACACAAGAATTGTCGAGCATTACCAGGAACAACGCATGAGTGTGAATTCAACGATGGATGTTGTGTTACATGACGTCTCTAAGTACTTCACATGGGTGAAGGTACGGAATGTACCCTTCGAGGCTACGGCTTATGGCCTGCAGGAGTTTTTTCGAAGTTATGGGACAGTGCATTCTGCAACAATGGGGGTGTGGAGGGATGGTCCATATGAAGGAATGCCGGAAGGTTCTTACACCCTTAAAATGACCTTAACAAGGCCTATACCATCCTATGTTACGATGATCGGTTGTAGAACACAGGTTTATGTGTACTATGCTGGGCAAAGGAAAACATGTCGTCTATGTAGCTCTTATGAGCACATGGCAGCCCAGTGTCCTAGGAGGCGGGCTTCTCGAATTCTCGACACTCCAATTGTGATTCAACAGTCGTGTAATTTGGTGCCTGGCTCTGATGCCTCGGGAGGCCGGAGGAATGACCTCTGGAGCGAAGAGGTCGACCGGGAGGTGGCGGCGGCGGAGACATGTGTCACTCTCCCAGGGGCGTCGGGGGAGTTGAAGGTGACATCTGAGGAGACTTTCGTCCAGGAAGCTTCAACCCAGGATGGGTTATTGGCAGATGTGATCAAGGATTTTTTGGATGAGGAGGAACCCTGTGCAAAAGGTGTCCTCAGTTCATGTGAAGCTGGAACTTTGGAGGGACAACAAATTGTTGAGGAAGACTTGAGTAAGATTGGGCGGGAGCATGTGGTGGCCGTGGAGGTACACCAGGAGGAATTGTCTGAGGGTGATATGTGTGTAAGTGTGAGTTCTAGGAAACGAACTGCGGCATCAGAGATAGATGAGGTCATTACCCCAGGGCAGAGGCCGGGGAAGAAGTCATGGGCAGCGGTTGTGGAGCCGAGGACACATAGTGGTAGAGGTGTGCCTGAGTTGCAAATTGGGAAAGGGAGGGGGGAAGTGATTGCACAGGAAAACTCGAGTGGCAAAGGAACACGTAATATGAAAAGTGCAGTGGGTAAATCCCAGAGGCATAGGGGAAAGCCGCCCCTTCTGTAATTTTCAGATGTGTCACGCTTAATGTTAATGGACTTAAGACTGAGGTCAAGAAAGTTTGGTTGGAGTGGTTTTTAAGGCGGTTTGATGTTGACATATGCTTTTTGCAAGAGCATAATCACAGGGCTGGTAGTGTGTTGAGGGTGAAAGGATATCGGATGTATGTAACCAGTGGTTTGCAATTGAAAGGTGGGGTAGCAGTTGCGGTAAAGGAGACCAGCCCCTTGCGTGTCATCGGTTGGGAAGAGGGGGGGGTGGGAGGATCGTGAGGGTGGATGGCGTCTGGGGTGAGAGTCGAGTTAGTTTCGTGGGAGTTTACATGCCAGCAACTAGTAATATCAGGGTAAAAGTAGATTTTGTCAGAGAGGTATTGCTGTATCACTTGAGAGGTTTGCCTGCTATAACAGTAATAGGAGGTGATTGGAATTGTGTGATTAGGAGTGGTGATGTCGAACCGAGAGGGGCGGGTTGTGTGCTGAGTGTGCTGAGGGATGTATTGCGAGATATTGGGGTTGTTGATGTGGTGGGGAGGGGGGGTTACCTAGTGGAGCATACGTTCGTCCGTAGGGGATATGAAGCGCGATTAGACAGAATTTATATTAAGCAGGGTATAGATGTTGTGAGGGTGCAAACCTTCGATGTGGGGTTTTCTGATCACAGAGCGGTAATAGCAGATTTGATGTGGGATGGAGTGGTGCGTATTTATTCTGGGTACTGGAAATTAAATGTAAGGCTTCTTAAGGAGGAGGGGGAGGGGCCTTTTTTCAGTGATTGGTGGTTGCCTTTTTGGGAGGCTAGGAACAGGGAGATAGATCTGTTAGATTAGTGGGAAATGCAGGCAAAACCTGGAATAGCGAATTTTTTTAAGGCTAGGGGACGAGAGGAGGCGAGGTGGCGTTTTGGGTTGCAAAATTATCTGGAGGGACAGTTGCAAGATTGTTATGTTGGGGGAGGTGGTAGGAGGGATGATATGGACAGACTGCGGAGTAGAATAGCTGAATTACACAATGATAGGTTTGATGCAATTAGGGTTAGGGCGGGGTTAGAGGATGTTTTGTGGGGTGATAAACCGTCTGGGTATGTTTTACGTAAATTTCGGGACCGACAGAGTGTAACCACCATTCTACAATTGGAGACAAGCCCTGGGGTGGGAGGGTATCCAGTGGGTCGAGTCCTATCCAATACGGAAAGTATGAGTCTCTATGCTGATAGTTGGTTTAGAGAGAAATGGAGTTGGAGGGAGGGGGGTTCCTGGGAGGGTTTTTTTGAAGGGGGGTTCCATAGCGTTTTAAGTGAGCAGGATAGAGTGGGGTTGGAGGTTGGTATAAGTGAGGTTGAGGTGGAAGAGGCAGTTTTCGGGATGAGTACCGGGAAAACACCAGGGATAGACGGTATACCAAATGATTTTTATAGAGCACATTGGGGGTGTATTAGGCAGTGTTTTGTTAGGCTATTGGACCATATGTTAACTAGTGGGAAGTTGGGCATATCGCAAAGTACGGGTGTCATAGTTTTGGTGCCAAAGAAGGGGGGGGGTAGAGAGTTGAGTGCTTACCGTGCAATATCTTTGATGTGCGCTGATTACAAGGTTTTTGCGAAAATTTTGGGTAATAGACTGAAGAAGGTCATGGGGTCGGTGATACATGGGGGACAGTTTGGTATCCCGGGGAGGAGTATGCGGGTAGGTCATGGTCGTATTCGGGATTTCCTTGAGGGTAGTAATAAGGGAGGTATTCTAGGTCTGGATTGGGAGAAAGCTTATGATTATGTGGATAGGGAATTTTTGATTGAGAGTATGGTGAGAATGGGTTTTGGAGGGAGGGTGGTTGGATGGGTGAGGACTTTGTATGAGAATGCATCAATGAGAGTACAGGTAAATGGGAGGTTGGGTAGTTCAGTAAGCATGGGAAGGGGTTTAAGGCAGGGGTGTCCACTCTCCCAAATACTCTTTGCATGTATGCAGAACCCTTTCTATGTTCTGGTTGATGGTGGGATGGGAAGGTTGGGGGAGAGTGGAGGATATTGTGGGAATATTGTTGGTTATGTAGATGATACAACTGTTTTACTTAATGAGATTGAAGATTTAAGAAAAGTGGGAAGGGTAATTGAGATTTTTGGGAATGCTACTGGGATGAGAGTTAATAAGCAGAAATCACGGTTGTTGGAGGTAGGCGCTTGGGTAGGAGGGACCTTGGGGGAGGAGTTTGGTTGGATAACTGTAGATAGGCTAAAGATTTGTGGGATTTTGTTTTTGGCAGATGCACAGGAGAGCAGGAGGGTTAATTCAGAAATGGTAATGGACAGAGCTTTGAGTAGGCTGAGGGGTCTAAGGGCCGGGGATGTAACCTTGCATCAAAGGGTTGTGGTGGTAAATACGCTGATTTATAGTAAGGTGTGGGGAGTGGCGGAAATTTACCCATTAAGAAGTCAGGATATTATGGAAATGCAAAGAAGGGTCTTAAGGTATGTGTGGGGCTATGGGAGGGCGTGGTTGGGCAAAGATGTAGTAATGACTGCGGTAAGGCAGGGAGGACTGGGATTGATTGCATTAGGGTCTAGGGTGAAGGCGCTATATGTGAAGCAGAGGTATATTCGGGCAGCGGGGGAAAGGGGTCTTCGGGTGGGGGAGGTGATGGGGGATATCCGCAAATGGTGGGGTGGCAGGGACTTAGTGGAGTGTGAAGACATGTTGCGGTTTATGTTAAAGGTATGCAATGTTAAAAAACTCAAGGTAAAACGGTTAGTGGGTGTGGGCCGTCGTCAGGAATTAATGCAAGGGATGGCAGTGTATCCCACATATGATTGGAGAGTGATATGGGTGGAATTTAGTAAATTAAGAATACCGGCAAGAGCGAGGGAATTAGTATATAGATTTCTTATGGGGACGTTAGCATCGAAAGAGGTGCTAAGACGAATGGGTTTTGTGAAAGAGGCGTCATGCGCTTTTTGTGGGGAAGTTGAAACGGCTTTTCATGTAGTATATTTTTGTTCTGCATTGGAGGTGGTAAGATTGTGGTTGAAGAGGGTTTTCTTTTTATTGGGGGGGGGGGAAAGATATCACCCCTTAGGGCTTTAATGTTAGATATGGAAGGGGTACCCAAAGAGGTGGGAAGGGCTATCAGATATGTAATAGTTGATTACTTGTATGTTTCTTGGGGGATGAGGGAGGTGGAGGGGAACATTAGGATAAAAGCGTTGGCGGCGAGTTTTTATAGGACAGCATGTAGGAACAAACAATTATATGGGGGAAGGTGGGTAATTAGTTTTCCGGAGGGATATCGTGGACTTACTGTTGAACGTTTACTCCGTTTGAGTATGGGGTGAGAGGCAAGGGGTTGGTCTCTTCAGTGGTGCGCCCTCTTGGTGTGATTGGAAGCCTGGTGAGGTATGGTTGATTGGTTTGCACGGTGGTTGATGTGGGTAAAGTTTATTGTAGGAGTATGTAGACCTTATGAATTTTTGTAAAATCACAGAGTCAAAAGTTATGTGATTTTCGGTTTTTTCCCTTATTGTTATAAGAATCATTTTATATAGGAGGTTTATATTTATATGTAAAATGTGAGGTTATGTCTTATATATTTTTAATCTGAAGATAGATTTAGCCTTGTCATACACCTCTTTTTTTATTATTGTATTGAATATGTACATTATGCACTATGTACGAAAATATATAAGTATTTGATGGGGTTTATATATCCCCTTATTTTGTATGGAAGGTCCTATTATATATTGAGTGTTAATCAGTAACATTAACTTTGTGTATGTGTAGGGTGTTTGGGGGAACCAATGTCTTTGGTATAGTTCTATCATAAATTGTAATATTTAGTTTATTTGCAGACAAGTCATTTAGCGATTTATTTCTATGTATGATTTAGTTTGTTCTTATGAATAAGTGCACATACACGTATGTGTATATGAATGCGTATATGTATACATATATGATTGCAGGACTCGTTCCTACATGTCTTATAATGACCCTGACTGTTTTTGTTTGGAAGTCTGCTGGGTTGGGTTATTTTAGTAGAAATTGTTTTCAATGACCATTCATTAGGGAAATTAATGTATGTTATTTAGAATGGGGACTGTACATACGGGGGGGGGGGTAGAAGTGTCAGCTGTGTCGGCACTGGCAATAATGAGTATTGTAAAGGAGGGTTTGAAGGTTATGTGGATTAATAATATATAAATAACAAAGTGGAAAAAATAATGCAGATTGTAGGTTTGGGTTTTCCTTGGTTATAATAATAATGATGAATATTGTTATAGTTACATTGTGTAATGTATATTGAACATAGTGTGACAACACAACGTTAATCGTAATGTTCATTTAGACAATGGGATTTATAATTTTGAGTAAGAACTGATAATGTGTTCTTTTATCTATTTAATGTATTGTGTTGTTTTAAATAAAAATATATAAAAAAAAAAAAAAAAAAGTTGTGTTACCAGTTACATTTCGTGAACAAGCCATTGATTTTGCTCACAATAGTCCCATAGGAGGACATTTGGGTGTCAAGAAGACACTCGGTAAACTGGCAAAACATTTTACTTGGCCAAAGATGAAGGAAACAGTAGCTGATCATGTGCGACGTTGCCACGTGTGTCAAGTGACAGGCAAGCCAGCGCACACACCTCCACCTGCGCCTCTCATTCCTATCACCGTGCATGGTGAACCATTCTCACGTCTTATTATTGATTGTGTTGGTCCTTTGCCTAGAACCAAACTAGGAAACCAATACTTATTTACTATTATGGACGCTGCAACACGCTATCCCGAAGCTATTCCTATGAGAAAAATTAATGCTCGTGCTATTGTGAGAGTGCTGATGAAATTTTTCTCCCAGGTTGGATTGCCACGAGAGATACAATCAGATCAGGGATCTAATTTCACTTCTAAGATCTTTCGAGAAGCATTATCCCACCTAGGAATAAAGTCTGTACTTTCAACCAGTTATCATCCACAGTCACAAGGGGCTCTAGAGAGATTTCATCAGACACTGAAGTCCATGATGAGAGCTTATTGTGAACATTTTTCTAGAGACTGGGATGAGGGTATACCTTTTCTTCTGTTCGCTATGAGAGAAAGTGAGCAAGAAAGTCTCGGATTTAGTCCGTTTGAATTAATATTCGGACACCAAGTGCGTGGTCCTCTTGCAGTGTTAAAAGACGTGTGGACAGGAAAATCAAATCCATCATTGAGTACTTCACCTTCATTAATGCAGCAACATTTGACAGCCGCTAGAGAGCTAGCTTCGAAAAACCTAGTTTCAGCCCAAGCTAGAATGAAGCAACATTATGACAAGCGTGCTGTCTCTCGTTCTTTTAAAGCAGGAGATAAGGTGATGGCTCGGAAATTAGTACCAGGTCATGCTCTACAAGCCAGGTATGATGGTCCCCTGGAAGTAGTGAAAAAGCTTAGCGACGTAAATTATTTGGTACGTACGCCTGGGAAAAAGAAATCTAATCATGTGTACCATGTTAACCAGCTTAAGGCATACTACGCTAGTCCTCTACCTACTACTTCTATTCTTCCTAGGACAGAGGAAGAAAACGTCAGTCTACCTGACATCTCTAGAGGTATAGAGGTTCGTTTAGAAAATTCAGTGACTCTACAATCACTAGACGATTTTCTTAGTAACCTTGGGATTGATAGAGCTGGTGATATTAAAAACATGATTTTGCATTTCCCTGAATTGTTCGGTGATGTTCCTAAACGTTGTACTCTGGGTGTACATGACGTTGATGTACAGGGAGCATCACCCATTAAGCAATCACCATATAGGATGAGTCCAACAAAGCATGAAGCATTGAGAGAAGAGGTTGATTTTCTGTTATCTCACGGACTTATTGAACGCAGTAAAAGTCCATGGGCATCTCCCTGTATTTTAGTGCCTAAACCTGACGGTAGTTTCAGGATGTGCACTGATTACAGGAAAGTGAACTCTGTCACCTTGCCTGATGGTTATCCTCTACCTCGCATTGACGACCTTATTGACCGTGTGTCAGGAGCCCAGTTTGTCAGCCGTTTAGATCTCTTACGAGGCTATTATCAAGTCCCGCTTACTGAACGTGCTCAAGAAATATCTGCTTTTACTGTTCAAGATGGATTGTTTAACTACCTCGTCACCCCCTTCGGCCTATGTAACGCGGCTTCTTCATTCCAACGTATAATGAACGAGTTGAACCACAACTTAGAAGGAGTAGAAGCCTACCTTGACGACTTAGTGGTGTACAGTGACGAGTGGGAACAGCACTTGACGCGTCTCAGAGCATTGTTTGAGAGACTGGCGCACTACAACTTCACTGTTAACTTAGCTAAATGTAGTTTTGGTCAAGCCAAGATTACCTATCTAGGCTTTTGTATCGGCCAAGGTGAGGTTGCTCCTATTGAGGCTAAGGTTCGTGCAATTTCTGAATTTCCAGTGCCACAGGATAGGAAAGGAGTACAGAGATTCCTGGGTATGGCAGGATATTATCGCAGGTTCTGTCCAAACTTTTCTCAGATTGCAGCTCCGCTCACTGAGCTTACTAGTAGCAAAGTTCAGTTCACCTGGACTAGAGATTGTTCAGACTCGTTCAAAAGGTTGAAACGTTTGCTCTCCTCTGCTCCTGTGTTGAAAAGTCCTAATTTCAATCTTCCCTTCTTTTTACATTAAGATGCGAGTGGCTATGCAGTGGGTGCTGTGCTGCTCCAACAGTCAACATCCACTGATATTCTCCATCATTCGCTGCCTGACCACGGTCGAGTGAGGTTGTGCGCTGCACCCCTCTGCTGTTCAGGCGAGCTACCTTGTATCAACATGGCGCTGAGTGTGAGGAGGCGCGTAAATACCATTGGTATTGAGCTGCTTCGTGGGGCGATTTCACCCTCTTCAGTGCAAGTCTTACTCCCGACAATCATTAGGGAGACCTATGGAATCCAGGACGATGAGGTGTATGGTGTAGCCCTGAATGGGGCTTATAGAATCTTCGTCAAACTGAATTCCACGTCCGTGTATGAGTCTTTGGTGACGAGGTTCCAAGACGTGAGTCTTGACGCTACTCCAGCTGTGAAGGTGCGTTTGATCGACGTATCTCGCCACTTTACGTGGGTTAAGATACGTAATGTCCCATTTGAGGCAGATGAGGCTGACATACGGAGTGTTTTTGAGACATATGGAACCGTACATCTGGCACAAAAGGGCAAGTGGACGGCAGGTGCTTACATGGGACGTCCGGAGGGTACCTTCTCCCTGAAGATGACTCTGAGACATCCCATACCGTCTTACGTCGTGTTGGAGGACTTCAGGACGCAAGTTATGGTATCGTATGCCGGACAGAGACGTACGTGCAGAATATGTGGGGCATACGACCATATGGCGGCAGAGTGCGTGAAGCTGAGGAGGGCGCCAGCGCAAACTGGTGAAGCACCAGTTACCAGCGTGATAGCTGTTGAGAGCCCGGTGCGCAAGCAAGGGCCTGGGCGCTTGTGGAGTGAAGAGGTGGAGGATTCCAAAGAGGAGAATGGCATGTGTGAGGTAAGCTGTGATGTAAAAGGATCTGTTACTACACAAAGGACAAGTACAGAAGTGCAAGTGCAGGAGGAGGTGCAGGCTATAGAGGAAGAGCTTCAGGAGGTGTTAAGGACATTGACACCGCCTGCAGAGGATGTTGTTCCTGAGCTGGTGAGAGACACGGCGGTGCCTGTAGAGGAATGTAAGGATAAAAAACATAGCAGGGTTGACGGGCCAACTAGTAAGAGAGAGTTGTCGCCGTGTGCTGTGGAACGGGGCGTGGTGGAGGTTGAGGTTCATCGTGAGGGAACCTCAGAAGATAACATGGATGTAGAGGGCATCACGAGGAAGAGAGCGGCGGCGTCAGACTCAGATGACGTCCTGACGCCGGCGCAGAGGTCTGGGAGGAAGGAAGAGCAATGTCGAAGCAGTCACGATAAGAGGCATCGCAAAAAAGGGGGAGGGGTTGATGGTGTGAAGCCTTGTGCTGGCTCTGGGGCAGGAGGCCCTGGGATGAATGAAGAGAGGAGGAAGGGTTGGAAACTATAAAGAGGCCTTAGGTGTATGACTGTGAACGTAAATGGACTGTGTAATAGTGTGAAGAAGGAATGGTTTCGAATGTTTCTGTATAAATATAGGGTGGATGTAGTGTTCCTGCAAGAACACAATTTCAAGGAGGGAAGAGTGCTCGAGGTGGAGGGGTTTCAGGTCATGACTCTGCCATCTGCACGTCTGAAAGGTGGTGTGGGTATATTGATCAGGGAGGCAAGCCCGTTTGTGTTGCTAAGAAGTGAGGGGGGAGGAGGGGGAAGAGTATTGCGCGTGGATGGGTGGTGGATGGGACAGCGGGTATCTTTTGTATGTGTGTATGCACCAGCGGAAAATGATGTGAGGGTAAAAAGGGATTTTGTATGTGAAGAACTAGTTTTCTTCTTACGTGGTTTACCTGCAGTGGCCATCGTTGGTGGCGACTGGAACTGCGTTATTAGGAGGGCTGACGTGGAACCAAAAGGGGCGGGGCACGTGTCGGCGGCCTTGCGAGATCTTTTGAGGGATATTCAGTTGCGGGATGCGGTTGGAGGAGGGGCGTGGGAGGTAGAGCACACTTTTGTAAGACGGGGTTACGCTGCTAGGTTGGATAGGCTGTATATATCTCAAGGGGTTGGGTTGACATTTTTCCGTACAATAGAAGTAGCTTATTCGGATCATCGGGCGGTAGTAGCAGAGGTGGTGTGGGAGTCACTAGCAGGTATATCTAGGGGATATTGGAAATTAAATACAAGTGTGTTAGGTGATGAGGAGGGGATAGAGGGATTTGCAACGCTGTGGGAGGGGTTACGTGCAGAGATAAAAGGGGTAGAGGATGTGGTGATGTGGTGGGATGGTGTGGCTAAAGAACGGATTAAGCAATATTACGTAAAGGAAGGGAAACGTATCAATTCTTTAAAATATGGAGGATAGATTACGGGGTTGTTATGCGAGGGGGGCGGTGGCGGGCACTTATCCAATGGATGAAATTATGGCAATTAAAGGGAGGCTGCGTGAGGTACAGGATGAGAGGTTCCAAGCGGTGCGGGTACAGGCGGGGGTGGAAGAGGTGTTATGGGGCGATAGACCTTCATCGTGCGTGTTGCGTAGGCAGAAACAAAGACAGCAGGCAATGACTATTCCATGGTTGGAGGTTCATGAATCGATAGGAGGGTACAGGGAGGGGCAGGTCATACAAGCTACGGAAGGAATGGGGGCGTTTGCTGACAAGTGGTATGAGAAGTACTGGCAACGAGAAGGGGTAGAGGATGGGGTTTTAGAGCAGGTGTGTGGGAGTGTGGTATGTCAGTTGCGTAACAGTGATAGGGAAGCACTGGGTGGCGAAATAACTGAGGGGGAAATATGGAGGGCTTTAAGTGGAATGCGAAAGGGCAAAGCACCGGGAATTGATGGACTCCCGGTAGAGTTTTATCAGCAGCATTGGGAACTATTGAGGCATTTTCTGGTTAGGTTATTAAATTGCATGAAGGAGAGAGGTGAGCTGGGTGAGAAGCAGGCAACGGCTGTCGTTGTATTGGTACCGAAGGGTAAGGGGCAGCATACGCTTCGGGATTACCGGGCGATCTCGTTGTTATGCGCAGATTATAAATTGTTTGCGAAGATTTTGGGAAATCGGGTCAAGTGTGTGGTAGGGCGGGTTGTATCAAAAACTCAGTTTGGTTTGCCAGGGAGGTCTATGGTGGAGGGGCATGGGTTACTTAGGGATTTCGTGGAGGCAAAAGGGGGGGGGAGGGAGGGAGGTTTGGTGGCGCTCGATTGGCAAGGGGCATACGATAGAGTGGATCGGAAAGCATTGAAAGCCATCCTCAGGGGTCAGGGGTTTGGGGAAGAAATAGTGGGCTGGGTTGAGGCGTTGTATGGAGGTGCAATGGCGAGGGTACAGATTAATGGTCGATTGGGTGGGAAGATTGTAATGGGTAGGGGACTTAGGCAGGGGTGTCCTATGTCACAATTATTGTTTGCATGCGTACAGGACCCCTTTTATAGATTGATGGAGCAGCGTATGTGTCACGTAGAGGGACCAGGGTGTGAGGTTGCGAGGGTTTGGCCAGTTTTAATTGGGTATGTGGATGATACAACTGTTCTGTTCAGGGAGGGGATGTCAATGGACACATTAGACGGGGTAGTACAAATGTTCGCAGGGGCAACTGGTATGAGGGTAAATTCAGATAAATCCATGGTCATGGGGTTAGGAGCTTGGGCGGGTAGGGTTGATTGGGGTAGTGCAGTTGTGAGGAAGCAGGTGAATTCGTTAAAAATCTGTGGTCTTATTTATGCAGACGATCTACCTGTGGCACGCATGGAAAACTCGCTTAGGATGGTAGAAAGGATTCAGGGACGCTTGGGTGCATTGCGACCTTATCATTTGACCCTTGTGCATCGTGCCATTGTTGTTAATATCTTACTGTATAGCAAAGTATGGCACGTGGCAGCCGTGTTCCCATTAACTGGGCCAGCAATAACGAACATACTTAGGAAGGTTTTTAAATTCTTGTGGGGTTCGAGCTGTGATTGGATTAAGAGAGATGTGGTAATGTTACCTGTAAGTAAGGGGGGGCTGGGATTGCTGGACTTAAAGCGGAGGGTCAAATGTGTCTTCATTAAAAGGGAGGTGATGAGGGAAAGTGTGGGTGGGGGGGGGTTGGCCAGGATCCATAACAGATTGCAACGGATGTATACAGGAGTTGAGTTGCATGAGTGTGAAACTGTGTTGAGGGCTCTGGCGTGGGATCGAGAGCCAGTAAAGGTTAAAATAGGTAGGTTGTGTAGATTGTTAGCCGGGAGGGTTGTAGCGCCTGTAGAGGGAATTTTCCCCATGTATGCATGGGGAAGTATATGGAATAGGTTGAGTAGGATGAGGTTGCAACCTCGTGTTCGGGATGTAATGTATCGTTTTCTGCACGGCATTTTACCGTCGGGTGTGGTTCTACGGGATAGACGAGTCGTTGACGGGGGGGAGTGTGGGATATGTGGTGGGGAGGAGTCGGCTTTTCATGTAGTATATTTTTGTGATGGACTGAGGAGTGTCAAGGGGTGGTTAAATAGGGTGATAAATAGGATAGGAGGTAAAGGAATTTCTGTATTGAGAGCATTAAGTCTCGACGTGGGGGGTTGGGAGGAACGTGTAATCAGAGCTGGCATCATTCGTCTCTCGACCTCCGGGGAGAGAGGACGCACGCCTAGTAGCTACACCTGCCCTCTGGTGGTGACCTTTAGCAACTAGAAGACAAAATGGCGTACCGAGTGGGACAGCGAATTAACACTGTTTGTATACAGCTGATACGTGGCACACTTACTGGAACAACGATGCATACATTGCTGCCTGCTATCATCAGGGACGCCTATGGTGTCCCCAACGAGGAAGTTTATGGTGTTGCGTTAAATGGGATGACCAGAGTATTCCTGAAACTGAATCATACCGGCGTCTACGACAGACTTGTTGAAGAGTATCAGGAGAGGAAGGTGACAGTGAACTCAGCA
Source organism: Cherax quadricarinatus (assembly GCF_038502225.1). Classification (NCBI taxonomy): domain Eukaryota; kingdom Metazoa; phylum Arthropoda; class Malacostraca; order Decapoda; family Parastacidae; genus Cherax; species Cherax quadricarinatus. The sequence goes on from NC_091343.1 coordinate 505,754, forward strand.
GTGGAGGTTGTTCTGCATGATGTATCCAGGTACTATACGTGGGTGAAGGTGAGAAATGTCCCTTTCGAGGCGACGGCGTATAGTATACAGGAGGTATTTCATAACTACGGAAAAGTCCATTCGGCAACGATGGGAGTATGGACAGAGGGGCCATATAAGGGAAGACCTGAGGGCTCTTATACCCTAAAAATGACGTTGGCTAGGCCTATACCGTCCTATGTCATGCTGGTGGAGTCCAGGACGCAAGTCTTTGTACACTATGCAGGCCAGAGAAAGACCTGTCGACTATGTAGTTCATATGAACATATGGCAGCACAGTGTCCTAGAAGGCAGCCTACCAGGGCTCCTGGTACGTTGGCAGTGGAGCAGAGACCATGTGAGTTGATGCCTGAGTTGGTAGAGGAGGAAGCAGTGACGAGTGGTAGATGGAGTGAAGAAGTAGAACGGGAAGTATCGACGGTCGGTACCTGTGTTACCCTCCCGGAGGTGACAGGGGAGGGGCCCCCATCGCCTGAGGGACGGGTGGACGTGGAAGAGTCTACCCAGGAGAAGTTGCTGGAAGCGGTTCTGCAGGAGTTTTTCGACGAGAAGGTGGCCGGGGAGGATGGTCCTGAGAAGTCAAGTGAGATACAGCTGATGGTTGAGCAGCAGGGACAGGTGAAGGGTCCGAGGAATGACAGAGAGGACATGGAAGTGGTAGTGGAAGTCCATCAGGAGGACGTGCAGGACGTAGATTTGTGTGTGAGTGAGAGCTCACGAAAAAGAACTGCGGGTGCTTTTGACCTCGATGAGGTTTTAACACCTGGGCAGAGACCCGGGAAGAAGTCATGGGTAGTTGTAGGGGAAAAGGCAAGCAGGGGAGGGGGTGTACCGGGGAAGATCAGTGGGGGGGGGCAAGGAGGGGCTGGTGGACAGGTTAGAAAAAAGGATAAAAATGGTACAGGTACTGAGAAAGGTGAAGTGAGTAAGATACAGAGGCATAGGGGTAAGCCCCCTCTTCTGGCAAATTCAAGTGTGTCACAATAAATGTCAATGGGCTTAAATCAGAGGTAAAAAGGGTTTGGTTAGAGTGGTTTTTACGAAGGTTTGATGTGGATGTGTGTTTTTTGCAGGAGCATAACCATAGGTTAGGGAGTGAATTGAGTTTGAGGGGTTATAAAATGTTTGTCAGTAATGCTTTGCAATTAAAAGGAGGGGTGGCAGTGGCTGTAAAGGAGACCAGCCCATTGCGTGTCATGGGTTGGGAGGAGGGGGGAGGGGGGAGGGTTGTAAGGGTAGATGGGCACTGGGGGGTGGGGAGAGTATGTTTCATTGGTGTATATATGCCGGCATGTAACAATGTTAGAGTCAAAGTTGATTTTGTACGTGATGTTTTGATGTATTATTTGCGAGGTTTACCTTCTATAACTGTACTTGGAGGTGACTGGAACTGTGTGATTAGGTATGGTGATGTGTCGCCGAGGGGGGCAGGATGTGTTTTAGGTGCGCTAAGGGATGTGTTAAGGGATGTAGGAGTTGTAGATGTGGTGGGTAGGGGGGAGTATGGGGTGGAGCACACGTTCATTCGTGGGAATTATGGGGCGAGGTTAGATAGGATATATGTGATGCAGGGGATTGGTGTGGAGAGAGTGAGGGCTTTTGATGTCGGTTTTTCGGATCACAGGGCGGTGATAGCTGATCTGCGGGTGGATGGTATAGTTCGCATATATGCTGGGTATTGGAAATTGAATGTGAGGCTTCTGCAGGAGGGGGATGAAGGCTCATCCTTTGAGGAATGGTGGAGACATTGCTGGGAGGGTAGGGATGGTGGGATGGATTTGCTTGACTGGTGGGAGATGCGGGCAAAGACAGCAATAGCAGAGTTTTTTAGGATACGTGGAAAGGAACAGGCAAGGTGGAGATATGGTTTGCAAAACTACCTGGAGGGACAGCTGAATGCTGTTTACGACGGGGGGGGAAGGGAAGATGTGCGAGGTGAGGTGGATGGCTTAAGGAGTAGGATTGAAGGATTGCATAATGAAAGGTTTAACGCAATTAGAGTTAGGGCAGGATTAGAGGAGGTGTTAAAGGGTGATCGACCATCAGGTTATGTCCTGAGAAAATTTAGGGAAAGGCAGATGGTGACTACCATAGCGCATCTAGTGGTCGCTGATGGGGGGGGAGGATATGTGGTGGGTCAAGGTCTTACTGATACAGATGATATTAGTGGTTATGCTGATTATTGGTTTAGGGAGAAATGGAGGAGGAACAAGGAAGTTGTCAGTGAGGAGGTATTTGGGGTTATGCAGAATACTATTGTATTGGGACAAGAGGAACGGGAAATGCTGGAGGGTAGTATTAGTGAGGAGGAGGTGGGGGAGGCGGTTTACGGGATGAGTCAGGGTAAGACGCCAGGCATTGATGGAATACCGAATGATTTTTATAGAGTTTATTGGGAATGCATTAGGTATGGGTTAGTGGAAGTCTTGAATCATATGTGGAGCAGTGGGAGGATGGGGAAGACCCAGAAAACAGGGATCGTTGTGTTGGTGCCGAAGAAGAAGGATGGGAAAGTATTGAATGATTATAGAGCAATATCCTTAATGTGTGCAGATTATAAAATTTATGCTAAAATTCTGGGCAATAGACTGAAGAAGGTTCTAGGATCAGTGGTACATGGGGGACAGTTTGGCATTCCGGGAAGAAGTATGAGGGACGGGCATAGTCACATAAGGGATTTTATTGAGGACTGCACCGGAGGGGGAATACTTGGATTAGATTGGGCTAATGCGTATGATTGTGTGAATAGGGATTTCTTAAAAGTTTGTTTGGAACAGTTGGGTTTGGGGGAGAAGGTGGTGAGATGGGTGCAAACCTTGTATGAGGGAGCAGTTATTAGGGTACAGGTTAATGGTAAGTTGGGTGACCCAGTACTGATGGAGAGAGGTTTGAGGCAGGGCTGTCCACTCTCTCAGTTATTGTTTGCCTGCGTACAGAATCCATTTTATGGGCTGGTGGATGAGGTGATGAATGAACATGGGATTAGGGGGGGTGGGCGGGGGGGGATTGTGGGGTACGTAGATGATACTACTGTGCTGGTAAGGCATGAGGAAGATCTAAGGAAAGTTGGTGGAATCATTCAGATTTTTGGGGACGCCACAGGTATGAGAGTTAATTTAATGAAGTCGAGACTATTAGAGGTGGGGGATTGGGTGGGAGGGGGCTTGGGGGAGGGTTTGGGATGGTCAGTAGTGGACAGAATTAAGGTTTGTGGAATATGGTACATGGCGGAAGTCCAGGAGAGTAGGAAGATAAATTCGGAATTAGTTACGAGCAGGGTTTTGGGTAGGTTAGGTGGCTTAAGGGCTAGGGACGTAACATTACAGCAGAGAGTTTTAGTGGTCAACTCTCTGGTTTACAGTAAGGTGTGGGGAGTGGCTGAGGTGTTCCCTTTAAGAGCAGAGGATATTGCAGAAATCCAGAGGAAGGTTCTAAGGTATGTGTGGGGGTTTGGGAGGGCATGGTTGAGCAAGGACGTGGTGATGATGGAGGGGAGACGTGGGGGTCTTGGCCTGATGTCATTGGGTCATAGAGTAATGGCTTTATATATTAAACAAAGATATATCCGGACTGGGGGGAACAGAGGAGTCAGGGTAGGTAGGGTAATGGAGGATGCACGAAGATGGTGGTGTGGAAGGGATTTGCGGTATTGTGAGGATATGTTGAGGGTTTTATTACATGTTAAACAGGTGTCCACGTTAAAGGTCAAACGAATAGTGGGTGCTGTGGTAGGCAAGGGTGTCTTACAGGGACTTGCTGTATATCCAACATATGACTGGATAAGCATATGGAGGAAGTTTGGCTTGCTTAGAATAACAGCGAGGGTACGAGAGTTAGTATATCGTTTTCTGATGGGAATATTGGCCTCTAGGGATGTGTTATATAAAATGGGTCTTGTGAGAGAGGACTCATGCTTGCATTGTGGGGACATCGAAACGGCTTTTCATGCGGTATATTTTTGTCCCTCTTTGGAGGGGGTGAGGTTATGGATGGTGAGAGTTATCAGACTTTTGGGGGGGGGCAATGGCCATTCCTACGGGCCTTAATGTTGGATGTAACTGGGGTGACGGGTGATGTGGGTAGAGCCTTAATGTATGTTATGACGGATTATTTACATGTATCTTGGGGGATGAGGGAGGTTAGGGGAGAGTTGAGGATAAAAGCGTTAGCAGCGAGATTTTATAGAACTATGTGTAGGAATAGGCAAGTCTATGGTGGGAGGTGGGTAGTTAGCTTTTCGGAGGGTTACCGGAATCTCACTGTGGGGGGCCTTCTCCTCATGAACCCAGGGGGCGGGCAAAGGGTTGGTCTCCTACCGGGGGATACATGAGGGTGGGTTGGTTTAGGCTTCTTTGTAGTGTGGATGGTGGGAGGGTTATGAATGGAGTGGAAGGGAGATGAATGAGGATTTGGAATCTATGGTTATGTTCACTGCATACAGGATAACCTTAAAAACCATGATGACTAAACCTTGGGATCTCGGGTTTAGAGCAGAATGATGTTAAGATAAGCACACAAGTTAACTTGATCGTTGTATAACTTATGTTTGTGAAGTGCTGTGACCCAGCACAGTTGCTTTGTGGGAAAAATTTTCTGCTATGTATATGAAATCATGATCTTTGGTTTAGTCAATTTTGTAATCACATATAATGACACCTTTTTCTATGTACCTAATCATGTTATGTAATGATATATGAATTATAATGAATAGTGAGGTATTAGGTTAGGAGTGGACAATTTTATTGTGCGATGCCCTTAATGGGGTTTCTGTGAGATTGTTAATTGGTTTTGTTCAATGGTGTTATTGGGGAAAAAACAAGGATGGAACATGTACGAACTTGTATGTCAATATTTTTAATTATGACTACTGTATGTGCATGAGGAATTTTTATTCCCATGATAACGCTCAGTATAATAACATTGATAATAGGGAAAAGGGGGGGGGGGTAGTATGTGCCGGCACGAAGTAAGTGCGGCGAGTCTTTAGGCAATGAGAATTATAATTATATGCTAATTTTTTGTTTATATATTATCTTTTAGACTGTTTATATAAAAAAAAAAAATCAGCAATGATGTACTAGTGTTTCAAATAGGGAGATAAGGTTTTTATGTCCTGTAACTAGACAGTTTTGATACCTTATGTTAGGATTTTGTTAGTTGTATGGGTTGTACTTGCGTATATAATGTTATGTCTTTTACTCGAGGGTGTTTCCTGCCCAGTGTTTATGTGGGGAGTTTCATTGTGATATGTACCAATGTAATGTTTATTGTAGGCTTTGGTTTGCCTAATGTTTAAATTAATGTTCTGTATAATTTTAATTTTTGTATGTTAAATAATATTTACTGTGCACTTTGTGCAAGGGGTCTAATTGTACAGAGTTGTGGGGGATTTATGTGGACACAGACATAAAATTTTGAGTTTTTGGTTTTTGCTAATTTTTTTTTTGTTCGGTGCTGGAGCTCTCTCGCTCTTTATTATGTTAAGAGTTTCCTGCTATTTGCGGGAAGTATTATGTGGTATGTCTTTGCAATTTTATTGTAGGGTTAGCCTTTGTTTAATTATTGTAATGTATAATTTTATCCTTCGTATGCTGCATCATATCATCTGTGTACTTTGTGCAAGGAGGTCTTACTGTACTGTATAACAGGCAGGATTTGTAGGTTTAGAATTTGTTGATGTTTTTTCTGTGCAGGTGTTATCCTGTTCGTTTCATTGTTCGGTGATGGTATATCCTTTAATACAATATGAATGTAACACTTGTGGTATGCTATGGGGTTGATGGTAGGTCATTGGATTTGCAAACGGTTAATTATTGTGTTCTTTTATTTATTTATATCTTGTACTGTGTCCTTTTAATAAAAATATAAAAAAAAAAAAAAAAACAGAGCTGTGGGATACATTATGGCAGATTATATCTATATAGTGTGGGGATTGCGGGGCAAACAGGTTACTGAGGTGAAGAGGAGGGTGTTAGCGTTAACGTTCTATAAAACGGTATGTAGAAATAAGGAAATTTATGGGAGGAGGTGGGTGAAGGATTTTTCAGAGGGATATAGGCAACTTACGTTACAGGTTTTATTAGACTTGTAATATACGAGGGAGGGGAGGGTATGATTGGAAAGTGTTGCTGGGGTAGGGAAGTCAGGGGTGAAAACAGGGTTGCCTCCCTGGTAATGGATAACAAAAGTTTTGCGAGAGTGTTGGATGAGTGATGCATGAGTGAATAATATGTGGACCACGGGTGCTAGCACCTGTGGAGCTGGCCAGTTTTTGTGTGATAGGACTTTATACTTATTATACATATTGTGTGTGGTAATATTGATTTACGGTAATGACATTGTAATTTGGAGATTTGCTATAATAATTGCATGTGTTTGCTCCAACTTGTTTTCTAGGTGCCTTGCACTGCATAGTGTTGATGCTGTGATCATGCACGGTGTCCAGAGATAAGATGTGATATGTTTGTATTAATGTCTGTGCATTATTGTTCGTCACTGGTGTTCTGCAATTTTCAGTTTTGTTTTGAGAGTAAAGAGGTTAATGCACGTCAGATAGTGTAAATAAAGTTGGGCAACAGTGGTGTTATAGGTTTTTGTGGTTAGGTGCGTGCTAGGCACAGTCTTTATGTGTTACTTGTGTCATGGTTATATTTTATGTTGTATTGTACTGTTGTCAATAGCACTATGTAATGTCCATATAAGCTGTATAGAGCTTGAATGTCATAGTTGAAGCTGTGTGATTGTTTTAACACTGGAATTGCATGTTTAAATGTGTAAAGGCTTACATGTGTTGGATTTTGAGACTAAGTTTATTCTTATGGTTTTGTAGTAATTTTGTATGTCCTTGTGACTTTTCTATATCACCATTGTTGTGTAATACATATTGTTATGTAACTGAACCATTAGGACAATTACATAAATTAATGTTTGGGTCATTGCTGTGTGACTTTAGATTAGGCAACATTCATTGTTTATAGTATGTTAGGTTGTAAATAGTGGGGTGGTTGGATAACCACTAGGGGGGGGGGTAATATGTCTATAATATGTTCAGTGCAATGCATTGCATGGTCTGTAGTCGATCATTAAGTACCATTTCGAGGGATGTGTATATAAAAGTGTTGTTCATATCATGTAATTCTGTTGAGTAGCTCCAACAGGTTTGGGTTAAGTGATAGGATGAGGGAGCAGGGAGGGGGGGGGGTGTACCCACACGGAGTTGTAAGTGTGGTGTGTAACATTAGCTGTAGGGAGGATTGTGTTAATTTATAGACTTAAATGAGTTTTACATATTGTTGCGGCCCCTGCCAAACTAGCGGTTAAATAGTTAACCTGCCGGCCGGCAGTACCGCTGGGTGCGTCATCAAACCCAATGTGGGGGCTGCTGAGCCGGCCTTAGAGCAGTAAGAGCCTGAGTGCCTCACGGTACACACCTAAGCAGTAGGTACCTGACCACCGAAGGGTACACGTCTACTGGCTTTAGTAACAGTATGTACCAGAGCGCCTCGCTGTACACACCTAAGCAGTAGGTACCTGACCACCGAAGGGTACACGTCTACTGGCTTTAGTAACAGTATGTACCAGAGCGCCTCGCTGTACACACCTAAGCAGTAGGTACCTGACCACCGAAGGGTACACGTCTACTGGCTTTAGTAACAGTATGTACCAGAGCGCCTCGCTGTACACACCTAAGCAATAGGTACCTGACCACCGAAGGGTACACGTCTACTGGCTTTAGTAACAGTATGTACCAGAGCGCCTCGCTGTACACACCTAAGCAGTAGGTACCTGACCACCGAAGGGTACACGTCTACTGGCTTTAGAAATATTATGTACCTGAGCGCCTCGCTGTACACACCTAAGCAGTAGGTACCTGACCACCGAAGGGTACACGTCTACTGGCTTCAACATTAAGTACCTGAACTCCTCAGGGTACACGTCTATGCAGTAGGTACCCGACCACCGAATCGTACCTATCTACTGGCGTTAGAAGAACCGCTCACCGCAGCTCACTGAGTCTGTTGGCCTCAGTTACTTGACGGCCGCATTCAGTGAGCTTGCAGCATGGTGTTCGGCTAGCGGTGTCAACCGCCTTTGGAGAGGATTTACTGGACTACCGGTTTTGTCTGTGGACTCACCGTCTACGTTGATCAACTGTGGGCCGGAGTCGTCAGATGCTGTTTAGTGGGACATTACATGAAGAAAAGGTTGGAGTGTTACACTGAACTGGGCAAGGACCGTAGTGTGACACTGAGGGACGTACGATGGAGTGGAACACTGAGATATGCATAGGACCGTAGTGGAACACTGAGATGAAAAGGGTGTCGTGGGACACTGAAGATGGCCTGGTTGTAGTGTACACTGAACAGTGTCGTGTGACTGACTTCGTGTCGTGAGAGGCAGTTGATTGTAATTTATTATTATAAAAATGTTATTTATAATTTATTGTTTTAGCATAGATATATATATATAGTGACAGTAGTGTCAAGAGTTGTACCCTGTGTAGGGTTATTAATTATATTTTAGTAAAATGCTGATTATAATTTATTATAGTAACATGTACATATTATTATTATATCATAGTTCAAATACCTCTAGACCAAAGATAGTTGATTAAAGATTAATTTATTAATGTGTGTATTTATGTATCCCGAACTCTTTATTACAAAAGAAGTAAATCTTAATACCATCGTCTTTTAAAAAATTACTTTTTTTGTAATACATATTATATTTTGTAATGTCATGTTTAAAATAAAATATAAAAAAAAAAAATATTCTCCATCCTATATGTTACTATTCATCTAAGCTTAAACGACACCAGGAAAATTATGCCACTATTGAGAAAGAGGCTCTAGCTCTTGTGGTGTCCTTGGAACATTTTGACTTGTATTTGGGCACTTCCCCATTTAAAATTAACGTTTTTTCTGACCACAATCCACTCACTTATATAAATACTATGAAAAGTAAAAATGCTAGGATCATGAGGTGGGCTCTCAGAATCCAACCTTATTCTATTAGTATAAAACACATAAGTGGTCATTGTAATGTAATTGCTGACGCTCTGTCACGTCCTTAATAATTATCAATTACATTAAATTAACGTAATTTTATACCCAAATACGTTTTGTTACTTGCTATGTCAAATTCAGTAAAGTAACTTAATCCCTCCAGCCCATATTAACTATATATACTCATGTCATGTCTAATTATTATATTTATATATTCACAGTAATGTTGTGTGAGGAGGAGACAAGCTGAGTGTTGAGTGAGTAGTGTGGTGTGGGAGATGGTACTGCGCGTGACACAACACTGTCCTGCCGCAGACCCCCCCCCTCACTACACACCTTAAGCTGTTTCATACTCAGATGTTCATACTGCCTCGCATTCCACAACCACTACTTAAGAGTGGAATGCAGTCTCCTCTACTATGATCGAGCCTCAACGTGCCCTCCTTGTCAGCGCTATCCTGTCTCTACACTGATGTATATAACCACGAGTATGCAGAATTCCATACTGTGTACTGCCCTAGTTTTTTTTTTTTTTTTTATTTTTTTATTTAAAAAACACAATACACATCATACATTTGTGCTATATTTAGGTTACATAAACAAAGAAACGTGATCCATTAAATAATAAAAACAAACAACTTCACATTCCTTATCCCAGCACTAAACTTATACATAAGAAAAACACGTTCAACTGTAAATGCTTAATTCCCCCTCCAAAGTGCCCAACCAGCACACACAACATACATGTAACTAAAAACAGCCCACACCTGTACATACAGGTGGGTTTATTATATCCATAAAATACAGCCAGTATCTTATAACACAAAAGGCAATATAATCCAAAGAATGTCACACTTATTTACATTATATATGAAACTTTATAAACAAAGACATTCTCATATAATCCAATTCGTTGCACTCTCATTAGTATTGTATATTAAACTTTATACACAAAGACATAATACTAAACACCTCAAAAATTACAATATAATAAAGGTGACAAAATAGCCATTTCCACACCTTACCACAGAGAAACTAAACACACTATTAAAATAACAAAGATACACACTCATGTTACATAGCACATTATTATTAGTGTGTTAACAATGCTTTGAGTGTTCCTTCTTGTAGTTGTCTCACTGACAAAGATCATTTAACTTATTAAAACTATGATCATCAATGACCTCTTGTCTTTCCACACATGGTTAAACTAAAACATTCACACACAAGAAAACTCTCCAATTATACCACATCTGACATGTCATCCCCTCCCATACAACTCTCATGACAATCCTACCACATTTACATATCCTTCATTATGGTCATAACTCGCTCTAGAAAAGGAAAATGGTCCCTTAGTACTTAAGTAGCCAAATTACTGAGTCCCCTTACCGTTATATTTCTATATGCCTCCGGGAACGCAGTTGCCCACCTGTTACCATAAATGAGTTTATTTCTGCATACCGTGCGATAAATTCCTGCCGCAATAGCCCTTACCCTAATCCCCCCACCTTTTTCCTTCAAGCCCCAGGAATAAAACAAGAAATCTGTCACAATGTACAGAATGGCTCTCTTTACAACCTCAGACACCCCCCTTACCTCTAAAGTTAGGGCACGCAGGATCTCTACATTGCCCCCACCCATTAACTTGAAGACTCTAGCCAGCCACACCCGTACCTGCCCCAACTCCCTACAAAAATATACGGCATGAAAAGCTGTTTCCGATTCCTCACAATGTTCGCATTTCGCTTCCTTTACCAAACCCATCACACACAAAGCCTGCTTTGACGCTAAAATCCCCATTACAAACCTATAAACTAACTCCCTTACCCTAGGCATTAATCTAAGTTTCTGGAAATCATGCCAAATCGTACCCCAATCATACAAAGGGTATACCGCCACCCCTTGCATCACTTCTGGTTTCCTACTCATCTCTACTAACCTTCCCACCTTCAGCTTGTTTACCTCACCTATTACTAACATAACCCTTAGCATATTCTCACATTCCATCAAGTCCTTTCCTCCCCACCAACGTCGTACATCCCTCATTACCCTCCCAACCCTCACCCCTTTTACCCCCCCCTCCCTTACGTACTTTTGTTTAACATACATTGCCTTGACCCTCGGCCCTAGCATCAAAAGCCCTACTCCCCCTCGGCGCACCTTCGTCATAACCACCTCTTTACTTAGCCATGCTCGTCCAAAACCCCATATATAACGAAGCACCCTTCTCTGTATCTCCTTTATCTCCTGTTCCCGTAAAGGATACACCACTGCCACGTTCCACACTTTACTATAAACCAATGAATTTATTATTATTGCCCTTTGCATTAGAGTAACATCCTTCGCTCTTAGGTTCCTAATCCGTTGTACAACTTTCTCTCCCACCAATTCTGAATTCCTCCGTCTAGCCTCTTGCTCATCTGCCATATAGATAATCCCACAAATTTTCAGCTGTTCAGTCACATCCCATCCAAACTCCACCCCCATTCTACCCCCCACCCAATCTCCTATCTCTAATAATTTCGATTTAGCCCTGTTGACACGCATGCCTGACGCCTCTCCAAAAAACCTCATTACTCTCTCCACCTTTCGCAAACCTTTGACATCATTGATCAGTATTGTTGTGTCATCTACATAACCAACTACCTCTGTGATCCCCGACCCCTCCTCCTGTAATGTTGTTGCTTCCTCAACCATTCCATAAAACGGGTGTTGCATACATGCAAACAGAATTTGAGACATAGGACACCCTTGTCTCAAACCTTTCTCCATTTTCAACACGCTACCCAACCTACCATTAATTTGCACCTGAATCGTAGCTTCTGCATACAAGGTCTTCACCCATTTTACTATTCCCTCCCCAAAACCCATAAGCCTTAAAGTGTCAACCATGTACTCCCTATTCACACCGTCATAAGCATTCTCCCAATCAATGCCCAAAATTCCACCTCCCTTACAACCCTGCAAAAATTCCCTAATACGACTATGTCCATCCCTCATACTACGACCCGGAATTCCCAACTGACCCTTGTGCACCATACCACCTATTACCTTCTTCATCCTGTTCCCTAAAATCTTCGCAAAAATCTTATAATCCGTACACATTAAAGATATGGCCCTGTACGTGCTCAGTGTTCTCCCCTCGCTTTTTTTCTTTACAAGCACGACCACACCCGTCCTCTGTGACGTTCCCAATTTCCCTTCCTTCAGCATACAATTCAATATCTGAACCAAACAAACATTTATGGTTTCCCAATGCACTCTGTAAAAATCATTGGAAAGCCCATCAATTCCCGGTGCTTTCCCCTTACTTAAATTGAACACTGCCTCTTTCACTTCTTCCATACTTATTATTCCCTCCAATCCCCCTCTGTCCTCCCCACCTTTCCCCAAGACCTTCACCCCTCCTCTTTCTTTATTAACTATCTCCAAATTACCTTTTTCCCATTTCCTTTTAAACCAATAGTCCGCATAATTACTTATCCCCTCAGTTGTCACCAACATTTGCCCCTTAGTATAACCTTCCAAATCGTCACTAACCTCTAAAAGTATTATAGTGGACTCCTGTTGTCTAATGCGAAAACTTCTTAACACACTACCCGACGGTTTATCTCCCCATAGCACGGCATCCATACCTGCCCTTACCCTTAATTCATCAAATCTTTCATTATGTATGTCCCTTAGTCTCCCTCTTAGCCCTGATATTTCTTCAAAAGACTTCTCCTCATCTCTTGCGTAACACTCATTGAGCTGCTGTTCCAAATAATTCTGTAAACCGTACCTCCACCTCGCCTCCTCCCTTCCTTTATATTTATAAAACCCCGCGATACCAGGTTTAGCCCTATTTTCCCACCAATCCAAAATACTCCCTACCCCATCCCTTGCCCTCCACAATTGTCCCCACCAGTCTCTAAACTCTGTGTTCACCACCTCACTCCTCACCAACCTCGCATTTAACTTCCAGAAACTTGAATATACCTTTACCACTCCCTCCCAATCCAGTTCTACCAAAACTGCCCTATGATCCGAAAACCCTACGTCCACTGTTTTTACCCCTCCTACCCTAACTGCCTCCGTTATATAAATCCTATCTAACCTCGCTGAATAATTTCTCCTAACAAAAGTGTAATCCACTCTCCAAGCCCCACTCCCCTCCACGTCCCTCACCCCTACATCCTGTAAAACATTGCGTAACGACCGTAATACACAACCCGCCCCCCTTGGCTCCACGTCCCCCCCCCTTATAACACAGTTCCAGTCTCCCCCAATTACAGTTACTAGAGGTAAACCCCTTAAAAAATACACTAAAACGTCTCTCACAAAATCCTCTTTTACTTTGATTATATTCTCTGCTGGCATATAAACCCCAATGAAACATACTCTAGATGCTCCCCACTCACCATCCACCCTCACTACCCTCCCCCCCCCTTCTTCCCACTTTATAATACGTAAGGGACTATTTTCCTTCACAGCCACTGCCACTCCCCCTTTTAACCTAACAGACCCACTTACATACAATTTATAACCCTTTAATGCCAAAGCACAGCCTATCTTATAATTATGTTCTTGTATAAAGCATACATCCACATTATATCTCCTCAAAAACCATTCCATCCATACTCGTTTCACTTCATTCTTCAATCCATTTACATTTACAGTTACTATCGTGAATTATTTTAAAAGTGGTGGTTTACCCTTTCTTCTTGGCACACACCCTCCTATACCGTCCTGCTGTATGGCATCTTTCTTGACAGCTTGCTTAGTCACCCCCCCTATCCCTTCATTATCCCTAGAACCATTAAACCCTACATTACCCCTTCCCTCTTTCCCCTTATGACATACATCCTTTCTCCAAGATTTTACTCCTGTTCTTTGTCCTGGAGTAAGAACATCGTCCATCTCAGACGTTCCTGCAGTTCTCTTACGAGAACTCCCCTCCCCACACACCTCGTCACCTGTCTTTTCTGCCCTATGGACCTCTGCCACAACGTTGTGCACATTAACATTAGTGCACACAGTATTCCTAACCTCCTGATCTTGCTGGACAGTTGCCTGCACCAGGTTACACCCTTCATCCACCTGTCCCTCTTCAACGTCATGCAAAAAGGAACTAAGTACTTCCTCCAGCAAGCCATCCTGTTGGCCCGTACCCTCCTCATCAGACGTCGATGTCGTCTGTCCCTTATCAACTGATAGAGTTACACTTTCTTCCATAGTCGCCTCAGCCCTGTCCACTTCGTCACTCCATCGGCAAGGAATCTTGTTTGGCCTTACTCCTTCCTCCAACACCTCCAGAGCATTCCTCTGATGTAAGATCACTGGTTCCTGTTCCCTCCGTCCAGCTTTTTTATAGCATTGGGCCGCCATATGTTCAAAAGAACCACATAATCTGCAAGTCTTCCGCTGCCCTGAGTAGTACACGTAGACCTGCGTTCGGAAGACCTCCATAAATACGTATGATGGAATTGACTGCCTCAACGTCATTTTCAGCGTAAATGAACCTTCAGGTAGCCCCTCATAAGGTCCATTTTGCCACACCCCCATCACTGCTGAGTGGATTTTCCCATAGCTGCTAAACACCGCCGTCACATCATGCTCCGTCGCCTCAAAAGGCACGTTTCGTACTTTCACCCACGTCACATAGCTGGACACATCATGTAAGCAGACTTCCACCATAGTGTTCACTGCCAGCCTCTTCTCTTGATATTTGTTGACTATGCTTGTGTAGAATCCTGCGTCTTTAAACTTGATGAAAATTCTCGACACACCATTGACTGCTACTCCATATAATTCTTCGGTCGGTATTCCATATACCTCACTGATGATGGCATGCAGTAACACGTGCATGGTAGTTCCTGTAAGCGTGCCACGCACCAATTCCACGCAAACAGTGCTCACCCGGCGTCCAATGCGATCCGCCATGTTGTATGCACAAAACAGGAAAACTGCGCAGTAAACCAGTTGTATCAGGAGCCACTGCGCAGCCTGTCCGCACGGCACAATAGCGATGCGAACAATCCGTTGCCCTAGTTAGGGGCATATCCTAGTGACGGACGCTGTGAAATTGTAGAAGTGCTTGGCACAAGAGACTCGGATTAATATTTTATTGACATGAGTAACCAGAAATAATGTGATAGACATTCATGCAACTCCCAGTGCGACCCTCTGTCGTGTTGGGGGGGGGGTGTTGCAACCCCTGAATGGGTTACAATGATTATTATGTATATATGTAATGTATATTATCTTTTCATATAATTTTATATTGCTTATATTTGCGATAATAGCTAAATCGTAAATGTATGACTTTATATTATTATTTGACTGTTATATTGTTATTTAGCTTATGTTGTTAGGATGTATATAAAATGTGCTCAGTTAGGCTTGATTGTCAAACTACTGTAATTATCGCTTGTCGCTCGTTATACTGCCGGCTTCTGAGCTGCAGTTGTCCACGTAGCTATCACGTGATCGAGGGGGGGTGTCCTCACCTCTTGTGAAGTAGTCAGTCTGCTGGAGACTCGCTTGCTGGTTGGACAGATTGTCTGTCTCATTATTCTTGTTAGTTCTGTAGAACTTTGTTCACAGAACATTGTAAAGACTTAGTGATTTTCGACGTTGTACTGAGGTTGTGTGTCACTTAGACACTCTGAACATCTCAGGTCCTTAGCTATAGCTTCTGACCTAATTTTGTACTGGTTCCTGTGTATTGTCACAGTCACAGTTTTACCTATGCTGAACAAAGATTCAGTATTATGGGAGTTTTGTAACTTTTGTGGAGGATCTGCAGATGGTCCCTACTTAGTGTCGTTATATTATCTCCTTGTTCCTGATTCTGTGTTGCAGTCGCTTGATATTGTATTGCTATTGGGCTTAGCATTCTTTGTTGTTCAAGCAGACTGTTCGGGTTGCCAGTCGGTCAAGAAGTTAGTTTATTTGAGGACTTTGTCAGTCACTTGTTTAAGTCTTATTCGAGTCTTGAGACATAGCTAACTACTTAAGAGCACTTATACGCATACACACACTTGTACATATTTGTAATATCTTATTAAATGTTAATGTACCTGACGGTACTTAAGAATTATAAATGTGATATGTGCTTTCAGCACAATAATATTGAACTCGAGAGATTGTTTTTATTTTGATTGCTGTAATTAATTTAATTTGATAATATACCTCTAGACAACTTACTACTTAATAAATTTATTAAATTTTAATTTCTCTAGTTAGTAGCCTACCAGTTGTAATCCTAAAGCACTATTGAACCATACTAAATTTTAATGGATAATTGGACAAGGATACTGACTACTTGTTACGAAAACCCAGTAACAGGCTGGATGCTAGAAGGGCAGTCCTTTCTAGTATTCACTGGAGATCTCTAAGCTTTTAGAATCGCGTTTTTTGTAACACTCATGTACTTATTTGTCCTATTTTTAAAGCTATGCAAGGTTTTCACTTCAGTGACGCTACTCGGGAGTTTATTCCATTCATCTGCAACTCTATTATCAAACCAGTGTTTTCCTAAATCTTTTTTATATTAAATTTATTCCAGCCTGAATTCATTGGTGTCAGTCCTGTCTTGGTTAGATATTTTTAGCATCGGGCAACTCCCACCAAGGCAGAGTGACCCGAAAAAAAAGAAATACTTTCATCATCATTTACTCCATCGCTGCTTTGCCAGAAGCGTGTTTATACTACAGTGGCAGCAACAAAAAAAAAAAATCTGTACATTAGCAACTTGTCGACAATAAAACGAAAAATGCAACTTAATGTATGCACATGTATTTTATTTTCACATTTTAGCATCCAAGTAGTACTTGGTCATGTTACCATTGTTCTTTATCACCATCTGAAGTCCCCGGGGAATCCAAGTGGCGAGGGTGGAGAAGAGGGAGGCGTCCACGTTGATCCAAAGCTTCTTCAGTGCTTCCTTCAGGTCAGTGATGTTGGCGGGTCAAGCTTTTGCTATCTCATTTCTCATCACATGCCAGGCATTCTCGATAAGATTTAGGTCAGGGAAATTGCCTGGCCACTCCTAAAGGAACTTTTTCAAACTCGTGAATGTTCCAAAATGTCAGCATGTGGTCCCTGAACACCTCGATATAATTATTTCCCTTCATTGTAATGTTCTTAGGAGGAAAGTATAGTCCACCTCTGCCCTTATAACCACTAAAGTAAAAGACTCGGCAGGAGATGCAACATTCCCCCGATGAAAAGCAGGGGAGCCACGAGTACACTTTGAGACAACACAGTAAGTGTCCGGGGCACAAGACTGTTCAACTGCCTCCCAGCATACATAAGGGGAATTACCAATAGACCCCTGGCTGTCTTCAAGAAGGCACTGTACAGGCACCTAAAATCAGTATCTGACCAGCCGGGCTGTGGTTCGTACTTCAGTTTGCGTGCGGCCAGCGGTAACAGCCTGGATGATCGGACCCTGATCCACCAAGAGGCCTGGTCTCAGACCGAGCCGTGGGGGCGTTGACCCCCGAAACCCTCTCCAGGTATACTCCAGGTATCCCAGTTTTCCTGTTTGTATTTAGATGTGTTCGTAATGCCTCCGCCAATAACCACTCAGTTATTGCCATCTTTTTTGATCTTGAGAAGGCACATGACACAATTTGGAGATATAACACCTTAGCCCAAGTTCACTCCTTAGGCCTCCAAGGCAATCTGCCGTTTTTCCTTAGAAGTTTCTTATTTCAGAGACATTTCCGTGCTCAGGTTAATGATGTACTTTCCCCGGACTTTGTCCACGCTGAAGGTGTCCTCCAGGGATGTGTCCTTAGCATCACACTTTTTCTCCTTGATATAAATAATCTGGCATCTGTTCTTCCATCTAATATCTGGTCATCACTCTATGTTGATGACTATGCTATAGCTTATGCAGGGGCTGACTGTCGCCTCATTGCAGTTTCTCTCCAGAATGCTGTCAACCATGTTTCCAATTGGGCTAATACCCATCAGTTTGGGTGGATGAATGTTCTATTTTTTTTTTTTTTTTTGTTTGGTTAAATTTCAATGACATTTTTACTGTGGTTTAAGCAGCATTTGAAATCTACACACTGCGTTTGTAGTAACTTTTTGACTTAAAAGATAGAAAAAATAAATGGTGCCCCATTCTACAGGGCACGAAACTCTCCCTTATCTACAAAACTAGTATGACATACACTGCTCTAGTTGACACAGATCAAAGATAAAGGGCTAGACAATCTTATTTCACGGTCGTTTGAGCGAAATGTCAATAGCTTGCATAATAAAAATTGCTGAAGTTTATTGTTTGTTTTTTAAGGATTTTTTGGGAAGAAAAAAAAAACAGTAAAAAATATGGCAAATCGCCTCTGAAACTGAGTAGAAATATCACTCCTCAATAACGTGTGCAAAAATCATGACACTCCTCTAAATACTTTTCTCAAAAAAAAACGAAAATAATGTCAATAACTTATTCCTGAGTTATGCATTTTTATGTTTTCTGTAAAGCTCTGTGGTCACGGCATGCCAATTGTCAGCATGTTGCACACCTCCACTCATGTTGACAGCCCTCAGGCGACTGAGCTGCTGTCACTCCACACACTTGAATGTAATCCACAGAGATACCATGTAGAATGAAACTCTTATAAAAATCATAATTTTTCGAGTAAAAAAAGAACACGAATTGGCATCATGTCCCCTGGATAACAGCAAGAACAAAAAAAAGTACATTTTTGGAAAGAGATACCTAGAAATATGATAGAAACAAGCTGATTGCATCAACATGTTGCCAGAATTATGCACTATTTTTTGGTAAGAAAAAAAAATTTTCCAAATTTTTTTTGTCTTTTTCTTATCCTTCCTCGAACATTCGTCCATCCCTTAATAGAGGTTCATTATTTGTTCATTGCCCCTGTTTACTGCATCCCTTTTCTCTTTATCTACATTTACTCTTGTCTTCTCTTCAGTTACCCCCATTATATGCTCTTGTACCATCTAACTTTTCCCTTCCCCTTTGGGACCCCTCAAGGAAGGTTCCTTGATGTTGGTGAGGGGCTCTTGATTTAGGGAATTGGATCTGTGCTCCAGTTCCCCGAATTAAGCCTGAATGCCTTCCACATTCCCCCCCCCCCCAGGCGCTGTATAATCCTCCGGGTTTAGCGCTTCCCCCTTGATTATAATAATAATAATTCCCCTTTGGGAGGTTCCGACAGTTTGTGTCTGTTCTTCCCCACTCCCATGCATAAAAGCCCAAATACATACCTGCAATTGCTTCTTGCTTTCTTTTTCTTAATCACTTCTGGTCTCATTCCTATGTCGTTGCAGTGTACACTGATAGTTCTAAATTTTCTGATGGTGTCGGGTTTGTAGCAGTGTTTCTGGACAGCATAGTGCGAGGGCATTTATTAGAATCGGCTAGCATTTTTACAGCTGAATTGTATGCAATTCTCATAACAATTATCTGTATTGCATCTATGCTTATGTCGCCATTTGTGGTAGTCTCTTACTCCCTTATTGCTTTGCAGGTTATAAAAAAATCTGATTCGCCTCATCCCTTGGTTCTTCATACACAACTTTGATTACTCCGAATCTCTAGCAAAAACAAAGATTTTTTTGTTGGGTCCCCAGTCATGTTGAAGTACCGGACAATGAACAGGCAGACACTGCTGCACGGTCAGCAGTACATGACCTCCCAGTTTCATATATATTGGTGTTCCATTTACAGACTATTTTGCTGTAATTTCTAACCACCTTCACAACTGTTGGCAACAACGTTGGTCTGATATGATACATAACAAATCACATTCTATTAAACCAAGGTTAGGTTTCTGGCCGTCTTCTTATCATCAATACTGAGGTTGGGAGACTACACTCTCCCGTCTGTGCATCGGACAGACTAGTCTTACTCACAGGCGCCCTATTCCACTCTGTGAGAACTGTCAGGTTCCAGTTTCGGTTAGTCGTATTATGTTGGACTGTCTAGTCTATCAACGTGCACACAAAATTTATCTGACATCGTCACTGCTGTAATGCCTTTACTTTATCTTCCCTCCTTGCTGACGGACCCGTCTTTGACTCAGATTTTCTCATTGACTTTTTGACAGCAACTGATTTACTGCACACACTTTGATGATACTCTATCACTCCTCACAGCCCTTTCTAACTCTCCCTCTTGCTACTCTATAACCATGCACTATCCCCTGCCCTGCTGCCCTGTATGCCCCTTGGAGGTTTAATGTTTCTTTTTTTTATTATAATAATCCATAATAATTTCTAATTAATGGTCCATTCCTGAATTATTCCCACATTCCTATAGATTTCTCTCACATTTTTCCAGTTTACTTTATACCCTTCAGACTATACAATATAAACTCATTCCCACTCTTCTAAATCGCTCCATAATGTATAGGAGAGTAGAGTTGGAGGTAAGGAATCCACTATTCTTAAACTATTGCTATCAATTGATTTTCTCATGATTTCAACTTTAGGAATAGTAAATGTTTTAAAATAGTCGCTATAAAAAATATTACTTTGTTGACTAAATATACTGTATCTTTTCTGTACTGTTAGGAGTAAATATATGCAGAATGTTGTATTTCTCCCTCACTTTGCTTGAAGTAATATGTTGCGTTGGCGTTGACGATCGTGGTGTAGTTGGTAGGTCCTCCCTGAGCGAGCAGACACTCTCCATTACCCTCTTCTGTCTCAACAAGGGACCAAGCTCCGCACTTAACTGTCGCTAGGCACCGGGATTTACAAGTACCTGTTTAATAAGAATATATACATAAAGAGTAATGCGTAATTCATGTTTATAATACGGTTCAACTGCACATAATCTAGAGGCGAAATATTTGTTTTATTTAATGAATATTTAAAAACAAAATAGAGGAGATATTAATTGGGGAGGCGAAGGTGGAGGGAATATTTTGGGGAACCGTTAAATGATGATGAAAGAGAAAACTGTTATTTCATACAGTGAACACTTCCCCAAGACCCGCCCTGGCAGCATTATGGGAAATGTTGCAAATGCACAGAGTAGGTAAAAGATAACCGAAAGCAGTAAAGATTTTTCATGCCGATAATGAGACTCAGGTTAAGGTATGTAGGTACAAAGGGGAATTATATATCATTAACAGTAGATGTTAGACAGTGATGTGTGATGCCACCCTGGTTTAACATTTTATAGACAGGACTGTGAAAGAAGTGAATGGAGGTTGCCACAGTTACTTTTTCCGATGAAAAAATTCTTTTGGGAGATACTGAAGCTAAGTAGCGAAGATTAATGGAGGAATTTAAGAAGGTATATATAAAAAAGAAATTAAACTGAGATCATAAAAAAATCAGTTATAAGAGTAAAATAAAACCCAGGCAATAAAAGACTTGCTAATCTGGCAAATCTTTGGCTAATATTTTCAACATATCACTACAAACTGGCATAATGCCAGACAAGTGGAAAATAGCAAATGTAATACCTATTTACAAAGTAGGTGACAGGTCCCTAGCCTCGAACTATAGACAAATAAGCCTACTCTCTATAGTGGGAAAATTTATGGAATCAATAATTCCCGAGGCAATTCGTAGCCATCTTGAAAGACATAAATTGATTAATGAATCTCAGCACGATTTTACAAAGGGGCGTTCCTGTCTTACGAATATACTAACTTTCTTCACTAAGGTATCTGAGGAGGTAGATCATCGTAATGAATATGATATTGTGTATATGGACTTCAGTAAGGCTCTCGAAAGAGTTCCACATCAGAGGTTATTAAGGAAACAGGCATGCGGAAGAGGAGAAATTTTTCTCCTGGGTAGAGGCATGGTTGACAGATAGGCAACAGAGTGCATAAACGGGGAGAAATCAGAATGGGGACGCGTCACAAGCGGTGTTCCATAGGGGTCAGTGTTGAGCCCTTTGTTGTTCACAGTTAACATAAACGACATAGATGAGGGAATTAATAGCGATATAAGCAAATTTACTGATGACACCAAAATAGGCCGTCCAATTCACTCTAATGAGGACATTAGTGCACTCCAGGATGACTTGAATAGACTGATGCAGTTGTCGGAGAATGGCAGATGCAGTTTAATACAGACAAATGCAAAGTGCTAAATGTTGGACAGGACAATAACCATGCCACTTATAAACTGAATAGTGTAGATCTTAATACTACTGATTGTATAGGAAAATAACCATGCCACATATAAACTGATTAAATAATGTAGATCTTAATAATGGTAAGTAAGACACATAAGCAACAGTTAGGCAACTTTATTCCGAAACGTTTCGCCTACAGAGTAGATTTCTTCAGTCGAGTACAGAGAGTAGGCAGGAGCAGTAGAGATGTGAAGACGATGTAATCAGTCCATCACCCTTGTTTTGAGGCCGTCCCTCAGCCTGGAGAAGAGTTCTGTTCCATAGTCTGAAACAATATGAAGTTATCTAACTGTTACCTATCTATCTTACCTACTGTATACCATTTTGATATTCACTCTGTCAGATACTGCAACAGAATGGTGTCTTGGTATAGAATAAAAAACACCTTGGACAACTTTTTCAAGCGAGAATGGTTGGATTTGAGAGGGACGTGACCTCTCAGAGCTGACAATCTTCTACTACTCAACACCTCTCCTTCCGACAGTATATAAGTCTCCACACTGTCGCTTGATCTTCATATTGTTTCAGACTATGGAACAGAACTCTTTTCCAGGCTGAGGGACTGATAACCTCAAATCATCGTCTTTAAGGGTGATGGACTGATTACATCGTCTTCACATCTCGACTGCTCCTGCCTACTCTCTGTACTCGATTGAAGGAGATTGTAGGAGATTGTCGGAGAAATGTTTCGGAATAAAGTTGCCTAACTGTTGCCTGTGTCTTACCTACCAACCTGTCGGTATTATATACCATTTTGATATTCAGATCTTAATATTATTGATTGCGAAAAGGATTTAGGAGTTCTGGTTAGCAGTAATCTGAAACCAAGACAACAGTACATAAGTGTTCGCAATAAAGGCAACTGAATCCTTGGCTTCATAGCAAGAAGTATAAATAATAGAAGTCCTCATGTTGTTCTTCAACTCTATATATCCTTGGTTAGGCCTCATTTAGACTATGCTGCTCAGTTCTGGTCACCGTATTACAGAATGGATATAAATGCTCTGGAAAACGTACAGAGGAGGATGACAAAGATGATCCCAAGTATCAGAAATCTCCCCTATGAGGATAGACTGAAGGGCCCTGAATCTGCACTCTCTCGAAAGGTGTAGAATTAGGGGGGTTATGATCGAGGTGTATAAATGGGAAACAGGAATAAAGGGGATGTAAGCAGTGTGCGGAAAGTATCCAGGTCTGACACCATGCTCCTTCCTTAAGTGGATGTGACCTGAACCTGACTAGGATGGGTCAGAAGCATAAGCTGGTAGGCGACTTGGACCTGCCTCGCATGAGCCAGTAGACCTGCAGCAGTGCTCCTTTTTTCTTACGTTCTTAGGAAGAGATTAATAACATCAAGTGGAGCCTCACAACAGCCGCATGCCCAGCAATAAGGTAGCCACCTCAACTATGCAGATCTGATGGCACCCAAAACCGCCCAAATGGTATCAGAGCCTGGTGTCAGAGCCTGAAAATACGGCAAGCAGGTGGTGCAGGATTACACATGTGCATCCACACTAGATGATACCTATCTCTCATATTCCAGGGAAGAAGGAGGGACAGCTGGCAGTTTCAGGGAGTCCCAGAAGTTTAGAAAATAATGTAAACTTGACTATCATTATATATTTTTCCAATAGGCTTGGAGACCCTTGGCCCATGGAAAAACAGTGCATCTAAGTTCCTGAAGGAGCTAGGCAAAAGACTCATCAGGGGTAACTAAGGATCCCAGGGCGGCTAGCTTTCTATTCCAGCGACTCAGCACTGCGGTTCAGAGGGGTAATGCCTGCTGCATCCCTGGTACGCGCCCCAGCTCTGAGAAGCTGGATAAAATTTTCGCATTATAATTTGTGACAAACACGTAGCAACATGTACTTGAAATGTATCCTTCAAACCTCATGTACTGTATATGCCATCTTTGTACCAGCAATGTATATTTTAATTTTTGTGTACCACATTATGTAATAAAACTTACATATTGGTGAAAAACAAATGATAGGGTCTACCTGGAGTCTACCTGGAGTCTACCTGGAGGGTATTCCGGGATCAACGCCCTCGTGGCCCTGTCCACGACCAGGCTTCCCGGTGGTTCAGGGTCTGATCAACCAGGCTGTTACTACTGGCCGCACGTAGTCCAACGTACGAACCACAGCCCGGCTGATCCGGCACCCTCTTGAAGACAACCAGGGGTCTATTGGTAATTCCCTTTATGGCTGGTGGGAGGCTGTTGAACAGTCATGGGTTCCAGACACTTAGGGTGTTTTCTGTTAGTGTACCAATGGCGCCCTTACTTTTCATTTGGGGAGTGTTGCATCGCCTGCCCAGTCTTTTGCTGTCGTAAGGAATTTTCCAAGAGTAGATTATGATATATCTCTCTCGCCTTCGTTCCAACGAGTACAAATCAAGTGCTTCCAAGCGTTCCCAGTAGTTAAGGTGCTTGACAGAACTTATACGTGCAGTAGAGGTTCTCTGTACACTCTCTAGATCTGCAATTTCACCTGCTTTGAGATGTTAATGTACAGCAGTATTCCAGCCTACAGAGAACAAGTGATTTGAAAAGGATCATCACTGGCTTGGCATCTCTTGTTTTGAACGTTCTCATTATCCATCCTATTCAAATATTCAAATGGCTTCAAGATGATATTCAAATATTTTTCCTCGAACCCTTTTTATCTACTTCTTCGAGGCTATGGGTCGCACAGTTTCCACTAGAGGAGGACACCTCAAAAAAATAAATCAATTATATATATATTTCTCGTTCGTCTCAGACTGAATTTAGCGGAGTTATACCCAAAAAAAAAACTGTTAATTCGGCAAAGGACGGTTTTGTTTTATAGGCCAAACTGCAGGAATCAGTTTAGTCATCACGACACCAGTAGTTTACCAGATACCATGTAAAGACTGCAACCAAATATACATAGGGCATCTACAGAGTACAATATACATAGGGCATCTACAGAGTACAATATACATAGGGCATCTACAGAGTACAATATACATAGGGCATCTACAGAGTACAATATACATAGGGCATCTACAGAGTACAATATACATAGGGCATCTACAGAGTACAATATACATAGGGCATCTACAGAGTACAATATACATAGGGCATCTACAGAGTACAATATACATAGGGCATCTACAGAGTACAATATACATAGGGCATCTACAGAGTACAATATACATAGGGCATCTACAGAGTACAATATTTCACTAGAAATGAAGCATATTGTGGATTCACTGTGGATAAACCTACAGTATTTTACATGAGTTGTTTGAAAATTGTCTATTTAATTCACTGACTAAACCTTCGTATGACAGGAGAGTAAACATGTGTGCAGAATTAATGAGAAGGAGACAGTTTTTGATAATGTACAAGCTGAGAATTAACGACGTGCTTGTGTTAATGTGATTATTGAAAGCGTTTTCTACCCGATTTATACAACTGAACTGCATCTTGCCATGAATTATTACAGCATTTTTCCCAGGTTCAGATAGGACTGACTTAACAAGATTCACAACGAAGTTCGCCTATTTCGTCAACCTCTGAAAATACTATTAAAATTCGTATTAACCTTAATAACACACTGCTAACATTATAACCCACCACAGGAGCTTCAGTTAACTATAAAGCACATATATACAGAGGTAATTTTACTATAAAAGCAAAAGAAGTATAAAAAAATCATATAATTTTTGACGAAACTAACTAACCATCTATTTAATAACGATCGACACCATGCCTGACCCTTCTAGGGTAGGGTAGGTGCCTGAGCCCGAGCCTTTAGCTCATAAGACTGTCATTTCCATTAGCCCCCTTGAGGCGGGGATGGCAGACCAGAGAGGCCTAGCTTGTGGCTAGGCCTGGGGACAGTTAGTCCCAAAGATGAGGAGGTACTTGTGCCTCCTCCCATGGGAGACTTAGGTCTCAGACACTCCCAAAAGAGGGAGCCAAGGCCGGGCCACCACTTGGAAAAGGCCCGGGCCGGGAATACCGGCTAATCTTTAATAATAATAAATAATATTTAATAACAACGAAGTTAATAACCTGTGAAATGATACATAAATTCCTTGTTGAATTCGCTCAGGCTGAAAGTTCTACCTTAAAGTTTATACACATGTAGGAACCAATGACTTTTAAAACCTTACATAAAATATTAAATAATTAACTAATCCGACAGTTAATAATAAAACCAATAGTCAAATCAAATTTATTAACAAAAACACAAATAAAAACTCATTATTTTTTAATCCCCCAATCTTCCATAAACAATTATTATCACAAATTTAACTTAAATAATCTCACTCCTTTATATAACCTAGTCAAAAACAAAAAAAAATCAGGATTTAAAGTAAACGACATTTAAAAATATATAATTACCCTTCAATCCTGACACTAACTTTACAGTACCAAATTAAACACCAAAATCTTTAACATATCAGAACATCAGTCTCCAAAAATAATCATTCCCATGAGAGTACACAGCAGAAACCAGCAAAAATAATCATTCCCATGAGAGTACACAGCAGAAACCAGCAAAAATGATCATTCCCATGAGAGTACACAGCAGAAACCAGCAAAAATGATCATTCCCATGAGAGTACACAGCAGAAACCAGCAAAAATGATCATTCCCATGAGAGTACACAGCAGAAACCAGCAAAAATGATCATTCCCATGAGAGTACACAGCAGAAACCAGCAAAAATAATCATTCCCATGAGAGTACACAGCAGAAACCAGCAAAAATAAACATTCCCATGAGAGTACACAGCAGAAACCAGCAAAAATGATCATTCCCATGAGAGTACACAGCAGAAACCAGCAAAAATGATCATTCCCATGAGAGTACACAGCAGAAACCAGCAAAAAATGATCATTCCCATGAGAGTACACAGCAGAAACCAGCAAAAATAATCATTCCCATGAGAGTACACAGCAGAAACCAGGAAAAATAATCATTCCCATGAGAGTACACAGCAGAAACCAGCAAAAATGATCATTCCCATGAGAGTACACAGCAGAAACCAGCAAAAATAATCATTCCCATGAGAGTACACAGCAGAAACCAGCAAAAATAATCATTCCCATGAGAGTACACAGCAGAAACCAGCAAAAATAATCATTCCCATGAGAGTACACAGCAGAAACCAGCAAAAATAATCATTCCCATGAGAGTACACAGCAGAAACCAGCAAAAATGATCATTCCCATGAGAGTACACAGCAGAAATCAGCAAAAATTATCATTCCCATGAGAGTACACAGCAGAAACCAGCAAAAATAATCATTCCCATGAGAGTACACAGCAGAAACCAGCAAAAATAATCATTCCCATGAGAGTACACTGCAGAAACCAGCAAAAATAATCACAGAACTCCATCACAGGAAGCAAAAATAATAATATTTAAAAAGTCCTCATTATAACAAATATACACTTCCTCGGGGCTAAAAATATTTTTTTTTTTGCTATGGCGCTACGGTTACTATTAATTCATTATCAGCAATTCCATATATCGGAACAGAT
The DNA here is from genome assembly GCF_038502225.1 of Cherax quadricarinatus. Lineage (NCBI taxonomy): Eukaryota > Metazoa > Arthropoda > Malacostraca > Decapoda > Parastacidae > Cherax > Cherax quadricarinatus. The sequence goes on from NC_091343.1 coordinate 533,446, forward strand.
TTAATTCATATGACATTGAGACCTAAGCATGATTTTATACATTTCATTTTCTTCTGCCATTTTTAATTGCTGCTTCCTCTCTCGTCCACGTTCTATTTATTCACCATTCTGCTGCAAACAACCCATCAGGATTTTCTCTTTCAATAGAAAAAAAGAATTTTTATCCCTACTTTACATACAAAGATATTGTAGGATTTTTAGTAATATAATATAATTAATAATAATAATAATAATAATAATAATAATAATAATAATAATAATAATAATAATAATAATAATAATAATAATAATAATATCTTTATTTTCTACAAGTACATGTACAAGGTATACAGTCCTAGCTGACACCAATGACATACTACTATATAGAAAACCCCTTGTTATGCTGAGCATTTCGGGCAAATTAGGTCAGTTTTGTCCCAGGATGCGACCCACACCTACCACTAACACCCAGGTACTCATTTTACAGATGGGTGAACAGGGACAGCAGGTATCTTATACCTTAGATGAGTTTCAAGAGTCTTTTTACTCCCGTAGCCCGGCCATGGGCTGTTGCTGCTGGTGGCCCGCTGCGCCACATAGCCATCACAGCCTGGTTGATCTGGCATCCGGTGTTTTATCACGTCCCTAATGTTTTCCAGCCATACCGGAGGTGATTCGAACTCCGGACTTCAGTGTGTGAACTGAGTACGCTAGTGATCCTCAATGGTATTTCCTATTTTCTTTTGTTATTCTCCGACCTAAGTTAGGAGGGGTAGCACAGACCCCACAAGACAAACAATAATAGCTACGACAACCCAACTCCAGGGGGTTTTTTACTGGCAGGAAACGGAAAAAGAAAATGGAAGGAAATAACAAAAATAGTCCACCACCTTGGAGCCTTGTTGGACTGGAGGCGCAGCCAGTGGCCACCCATGGCCCTCCAGAATTACAACTACTGATGCCAATAACAAAATCCCCCCAACAAACACAGAATACAACCTCGTTCATATTTGCTAATATACAGGGCCTTAAGCCATCCACCAACAACAAAATACCTTTTATCAGTGGACTTCTAGAGGAGTCTAACGCAATGTTTGCAGCCTTCACAGAGACTCACACAAAAGATCACTTTGACAGTGAAATATGGATAAGTGGTTACAACCTTTTTAGATGCGACAGAATGAACAGGCAACAAGGGGGGGATTGGCCTGTATGTCAAAGAGTCCCTTATCTGCACGGAGTTGCTGAACACCACAAATGAGGTAGTTGAAGTTCTATCAATAAAGATCGAGAACCAAAACCTAGTCATTGTGGTTGTATGTAAGCCACCAGATGCAACCTCCCAACAGTTCAAGGAACAGCTACTGAAAATTGATTACTGTCTGGAAAACCTTTCAGCTCCATCCCCAGACATCTTACTGCTTGGTGATTTCAACCTAAGGCATACAAAATGGAAGATTGTAGCAAATAATGTTATAGCTGAAACAATCCCCGGAGGTAGCGCAGATGAAAGGTCACACACACATGAGCTACTAAGTTTCTGCGAAAAACACACCTTAAACCAACAAGACCAGAAAACACACTTGACCTTATCTTCACAAATAATGAGGACCTGATAAGAGACATAAGAATATAAAAAAACAACTAATTCCGATCACAACCTAATCGAAGTCCAGACGTACGTGCATAGAGGTCCTGATCAGCAGAATGCATGTGCCTATGAAGGTGTCTTCAAAAAACACAACTTCAACAACAAGAACATTAACTGGGACCTGGTAAACCATGTCCTAAATGAAACATGTTGGGAAGATATCTTAAATGACAAGGATCCAAACCAGTGCCTTGAAAGGATCAACTTCCTGGCAGCTGAAGCATGTTCTAGGCATATTCCCCTAAGAAAGAAGAAGAGCAGGAGTAAACTGGAGAGAGAAAGACGCTCCCTCTACAGAAGACGACGAAGAGTCACTGAGCTCCTCAGGAGTGCTGGAATATCTGATACACGAAAGGAGGCGCTGACCAGGAAAGTGGAAACTATCGAACTTAAGTTAAATGACTCTCACAGGAACCAGGAGAGAGAGGAGGAGCTTAAAGCTATTAGTGAAATTGAAAGAAATTCAAAATATTTCTTTTCATATGCCAAAAACAAGGCAAATACCACATCTAGTATCAGGCCCTTACTCAGACAGGATGGGACTTACACAGATGACAACAAGGAAATGAGTGAAATATTGAAATCCCAGTACGACTGTGTTTAGTGAACCACTAATCAGTCTGAGAATCGACGACCCAAATGGTTTCTTCATGAATGAGCCTCAAAACTCCATAAATGTATGCCAGATTTCCTACATTACCCTAACTCCGATAGATTTCGAAAAAGCCATTGACAACATGCCCATGCACTCAGCCCCGGGCCCAGACTCGTGGAACTCTGTTTTCTTTAAGAACTGCAAGAAACCCCTCTCGCGTGCCCTAAGTACACTATGGAGGAGGAGCTTGGACATGGGTGAAATTCCACAGTCACTTAAAACAACAGATATAGCCCCACTCCATAAAGGTGGCAGCAAAGCATTAGCTAAGAACTATAGACCAATAGCTCTGACGTCCCACATCATAAAAATCTTTGAAAGAGTGCTAAGAAGCAGGATTGCAAATCACCTGGATTCCCAAAATCTGCACAATCCAGGGCAACATGGGTTCAGGGCAGGTCGCTCCTGCCTCTCAACTACTGGATCACTATGATATGGCCTTGGATGCACTGGAAGAAAATCAGAATGCAGATGTAATACACACAGACTTTGCAAAAGAATTTGACAAATGTGATCATGGCGTAATAGCCCATAAAATACGTGCTAAAGGAATAACTGGGAAAGTGGGGAGATGGATCTTCAACTTCCTAACAAATCGAACACAAAGAGTAGTGGTCAATAGAGTTAAATCGGAGGCTGCCATAGTGAAGAGCTCTGTTCCACAAGGCACAGTACTCGCCCCCATCTTATTCCTCATCCTCATATCAGACAGACAAAGATATACATCACAGCACGGATGATACTAGGATCTGTATGAGGCTGTCATCTGCTGAGGACGCGATTAACCTCCAAGAAGATATAAACAAAGTTTTCCAGTGGGCAACGGTAAACAATATGATGTTCAATGAGGACAAATTCCAACTACTTCGTTATGGAAAACTGGAGGAGATAATAACTAGAACAGAGTATACTACAGACTCTGGCCATACAATAGAGTGGAAAAATAATGTAAGGGACCTGGGAGTAGTAATGTCTGAGGATCTCACTTTCAAGGATCACAACAGTGCCACGATCGCACGTGCAAAGAAAATGATAGGATGGATAATGAGAAAGTTCAAACCGAGAGATGACAAGCCATTAATGATCCTTTTCAAATCACTTGTTCTCTCTAGGCTGGAATACTGCTGTACATTAACATCTCCATTCAAAGCAGGTGAAATTGCAGATCTAGAGTATACAGAGAACCTTTACTGCACGTATAAGTTCTGTCAAGCACCTTAACTACTGGGAACGCTTGGAAGCACTTGGCTTGTACTCGTTGGAACGCAGGAGGGAGAGATATATAATCTACACTTGGAAAATTCTGGAAGGAATGGCCCCAAATCTGCACACAGAAATCACTCCCTACGAAAGTAAAAGATTGGGCAGGCGATGCAAAATGCCCCCAATTAAAAGTAGGGGCGCCATTGGTACACTAAGGGAAAACACCGTAAGTGTCAGGGGCCCAAGACTGTTCAACAGCCTCCCATCAAGCATTAGGGGAATTGCCAATAAACCCCTGGCTGCCTTCAAGAGAGGGCTGGACAGACACCTAAAGTCAGTGCCTGATCAGCCGGGCTGTGGCTCGTACGATGGACTGCGTGCGGCCAGCAGTAACAGCCTAGTTGATCAGGCCCTGATCCATCGGGAGGCCTGGTCATGGACCGGGCCGCGGGGGCGTTGATCCCCGGAACAACCTCCAGGTAACTTCCAGGTATGTCTTATCAACCGCAGCTTATTTATTCTACACTTGATTTCAGTTTCAAAGTTTCATTGGCTCGCTTTTTGTCCTCTAAATTAAATTCTTTACATGTTAACATGTAACATGTTAATATGTAACCTGTTAACATGTTACATGTTAACATGTAAGAAAGATGTAATCAGTCTATCGCCCGTGAGAACGTAGTTTTAAGGTTAGTCAGTCCCTCAACCTGGACAAGAGTTTTGCTCCACACTCTGGAACAATGTTCCAATATTATAAACTAAGTTAAATGAGTGACAGTGAATAAATAGGAGAATGAAAAAGAAGTCTGTGTTCCATGAGAGTAGTCGGCAAGCTCTGTAATCATTCCGCCAAGAGGATTTCAATAGAATGATTTACCAACCAGTTATTCTGTGACTGTTATTATCACTCACATCACAGTAGTGCCACCACATGTGGTGCTTTTGTTTCATTTCACATTCCTACAATTTCCAGGGCACGTTTTTTCTTATGCCCCTCAAAACCCATATAGTCTTTAAAACAAAATGAATCTTAAAGAACTTCTGTCAGTGAAAATTCAAAAGAATTTATGGAAACTGAAAACAGGTTGAAGCGCGTAACAGACCCACCGCTGTAATCATTCACCCACAAGAATTCTAAGAGAAAGATATTGCAACCAGCATTTCTGTGACATGGTTGTATATATTTTCCATTTGTGCAATCTAAATCAAGTCCCTCTCATGTCACTCTCTCGTTCATCCTATTTAGACATAGAGGCATCTCGGCACATCGTGAAAATTTATACCACTGGCTCTTTTATACCACTGGCTCTTTTATACCACTGGCTCTTTTATACCACTGGCTCTTTTATACCACTGGCTCTTTTATACCACTGGCTCTTTTATACCACTGGCTCTTTTATACCACTGGCTCTTTTATACCACTGGCTCATTTATACCACTGGCTCATTTATACCACTGGCTCTTTTATACCACTGGCTCTTTTATACCACTGGCTCATTTATACCACTGGCTCTTTCATACCACTGGCTCTTTTATACCACTGGCTCTTTTATACCACTGGCTCTTTTATACCACTGGCTCTTTTATACCACTGGCTCATTTATACCACTGGCTCATTTATACCACTGGCTCTTTTATACCACTGGCTCTTTTATACCACTGGCTCATTTATACCACTGGCTCTTTCATACCACTGGCTCTTTTATACCACTGGCTCTTTTATACCACTGGCTCTTTTATACCACTGGCTCTTTTATACCACTGGCTCATTTATACCACTGGCTCATTTATACCACTGGCTCTTTTATACCACTGGCTCTTTTATACCACTGGCTCATTTATACCACTGGCTCTTTCATACCACTGGCTCTTTTATACCACTGGCTCTTTTATACCACTGGCTCTTTTATACCACTGGCTCTTTTATACCACTGGCTCATTTATACCACTGGTTCTTTCATACCACTGGCTCTTTTATACCACTGGCTCTTTTATACCACTGGCTCTTTTATACCACTGGCTCTTTCATACCACTGGCTCTTTCATACCACTGGCTCTTTTAGCCAATTCTCGACGTTCATTGGGACAAGTCTAATAAAATAAATAATTCTCAGTCATTATTTATGTACTTATCTTTGTACTAGGTGTTAGTACATACCTAAGAAGTGAGATGATGTTAGTAGTGTTTGATATTCAAAACGCAGATGCAAAAAATATTAATTTAACATTCAGATAAGTGTTAATTCTTAGGTGAACAGAACTAGCTGAGGTAAAGGGACTTGCCTATATACGTCTCCCTGTCCTTGGATCTTACCTACCAATAATTGTGGAGTTGAGCTTCAGCCGCTCTAACCTGTCCCTTTAATATTCTATTTATAAATGCTAAATTATAGGTATGTCCATCTATGTCCTCTTATTTCTGGTTCCTATTACATACTGTAGATGAATGGTTCAGAGAACCGACACGTTGATAAATTAGACACATGTGCAACTCTTGGGTATCTTTATTGAGGAAACGTTTCGCCACACAGTGGCTTCATCAGTCCATACAAAGGAGAATCTTGAAGAACAGGAGGAGAATGAGGTAATCAGTCCCTCAACCTTGAGTCGATGTGGTCAGTCCATCAATCTTGAATAGAATACGGCATACGTGCTGAGAAGGAGCTTATAAACCGTTGGCAGGAGAGGTGCAGCAGTCGTAGGTCGTGTAACATTTGTTCAATGTTGAAGTAGGTCGTGCCCAAGGGTTAGGCAAGCGAAGAATTCCCAAGTATTAAGATCCCAAGAAGTTGCAGTGTCTGACAGGATTGTAGGTGAGTAGTTCAGAGAACCGACACGTTGATAAATTAAACACCTATTACTTAAAATAATCTGTCTGCCTAGCCACTATTCTTGATTATCTTTAATGATTATATACCTTTTATTCACAGTATTTTCAGTTCAGATCCTTTAGTCTTTTCTCAGAAAACCCAGATTCAATTTTCATGTCTCTTAAACTTGCATATGAAGCAAATGTTATTGAATTTGTCTTTGGAGACAGGTTGGGCATGACGTTTTTTTTTTTTTTTTGTATCCTTCTCATCAGTTTGTTGTCATCTGCAAACAATATGAAACGTATTTCTTTCCACAGTAGATAGTTAACAAACCTTAATAATCACGTTCCACACATCTATTATTGCGTTCTGGTTTCCAAGTGCTTCATTATTTATTAAATATGCATCTGCGTGCGTGTTCAGTAAAACTATTTAAGCATATAAGAAACCGCTCGCCTTCCCACTCCCTCTTAAGGCATCTTTTTATACTTTAAATCACTTTTAGTGCTTAATGATCGACAAAAATATAGCACTTTATGATATACACTATAACTGACCACTTACATGCGTTGCTGTTGGGGAAAATAAGGAAAGAGTTGGCTGGGAGGAATGTCTTGTTAACAGCCATAAAAAAATTCCCAAAGGAGGAATTGATGAAGTAGACGCTGGGGTTCCCGCACCATGTCATGCCACACCATAACATCCATAACAACACTACACTTCTTCCACGCTCCATGAACGTTCTGGGTCTGAAAATTTAAAATGAATTATGAATTAAGGAATTCTGTTAACCTTCACAGTGTAGCAAGGAACTATCAGGATAGCGACACTGGATTTTGTTTATATCGCTCGCTATCCCATGAGCTCTACGTGAGATATTATAATTGCATTAGTAATTTCCCATCCACTTTAGTATAGGTTCCAGTTTTTGCAATTTACAAAACATACAATAATAGAGAAGAAAAAATCTATAATTTTAAATGCTTGCTGCGTTATTCGTTTCATCCGGAGTCTGAAAAGCTCGGGAACCTTTCATAAATATATATATATATATATATATATATATATATATATATATATATATATATATATATATATATATATATAAATATATATATATATATATATATATATATATATATATATATATATATATATATAAATAAATAAATAAATAAATATATATATATATATATATATATATATATATATATATATATATATATATATATATATGTCGAGCCGAATATGTAAAACTGGTCAATTAGCAAGAACTCCTTTAAAATTAAGTCCTTTCTAAAATTTTCTCTTATAAATTTAAAGATATATTTTTTCATTAATGTTGATGTAAAAATTTATAATTTTCCACCAAAAGGAACTTAGAAAACTTACCTAACCTTATTAAAACAAGAACAATTTATTTTAGCCTAACCCAACTAAATATATTTTAGATTTGTTTACAGTAATTTAACACTAAACAAACACAGTGAAATATATTTTTTTCGTTAGGTTCAGAATGATTTTGGCGAAATTATTGCATACACAAATTTTCACTTGTCTTATATGGCAAGATGAAGGTTGCTATTTAAGCCAAGATCGCAAGTTCTGCCTATTCGGCACGACATATATGTATATATATATATATATATATATATATATATATATATATATATATATATATATATATATATATATATATATATATGTCATGCCGAATATGTAAAACTGGTCAATTAGCAAGAACTCATTTAAAATTAAGTCCTTTCTAAAATTTTCTCTTGTACGTTTTAAGATATATTTTTTTCATTTATGTTAATGTAAAAAATTTTAATTTTGCACAAAAAGAATCTTAGAAAACTTACCTAACCTTATTATAACAAAGGCAATTTATTTTCGCTTAACCCAACTAAATATATTTTAGATTTCTTTACAATAATTTAATACTAAACAAACACAATGAAACATACTTTTTTTCGTTAGGTTCAGAATAAATTTGACGAAATTATTGCATACACAAATTTTCACTTGTCCTATATGGCAAGATGAGCGTTGCTATTTAAGCCAAGATCGCAAGTTCTGCCTATTCGGCACGACATATATATATATATATATATATATATATATATATATATATATATATATATATATATATATATATATATATATATATATATATATATATATATATATATATATATATATGTATATAAATATATATATATATATATATATATATATATATATATATATATATATATATATATATATATATAAATATATATATACATATATATATATATATATACATATATATATATAAATATACATATATACATATATATATAAATATACATATATACATATATATATAAATATATATATATATATATATATATATATATATATATATATATATATATATATATATATATATATATATATATATATGTCGTGCCGAATAGGCAGAACTTGCGCTCTTGGCTTAAATAGCAACGCTCATCTTGCCATATAGGACAAGTGAAAATTTGTGTATGCAATAATTTCGCCAAAATCATTCTGAACCTAACGAAAAAAATATATTTCACTGTGTTTGTTTAGTATTAAATTACTGTAAACAAATCTAAAATATATTTAGTTGGGTTAGGCTAAAATAAATTGTTCTTGTTATAATAAGGTTAGGTAAGTTTTCTAAGTTCCTTTTGGTGGAAAATTATAAATTTTTGCATCAACATTAATGAAAAAAATATATCTTTAAACGTATAAGAGAAAATTTTAGAAAGGACTTAATTTTAAATGAATTCTTGCTAATTTACCAGTTTTACATATTCGGCACGACATATATATATATATATATATATATATATATATATATATATATATATATATATATATATATATATATATATATATATATATATATATATATATATATATATATATATATATTTTTCAACAAGTCGGTCGTCTCCCACCGAGGCAGGGTGACCCAAAAAAAAAAGAAAGAAAATCCCCAATAAGAAAATACTTTCATCATCATTCAACACTTTCACCACACTCACACATTATCACTGCTTTTGCAGAGGTGCTCAGAATATAACAGTTTAGAAGTATATACGTATAGAGATACACAACATATCCCTCCAAACTGCCAATATCCCAAACCCCTCCTTTAAAGTGCAGGCATTGTACTTCCCATTTCCAGGACTCAAGTCCGACTATATGAAAATAACCGGTTTCCCTGAATCCCTTCACTAAATATTACCCTGCTCACACTCCAACAGATCGTCAGGTCCCAAGTATCATTCGTCTCCATTCACTCCTATCTAACACGCTCATGCACGCTTGCTGGAAGTCCAAGCCCCTCACCCACAAAACCTCCTTTACCCCCTCTTTCCAACCCTTTCGAGGACGACCCCTGCCCCTCTTTCCTTCCTCTATAGATTTATATGCTTTCCATGTCATTCTACTTTGATCCATTCTCTCTAAATGACCAAACCACCTCAACAACCCCTCTTCTGCCCTCTGACTAATGCTTTTATTAACTCCACACCTTCTCCTAATTTCCACACTCCGAATTTTCTGCATAATATTTACACCACACATTGCCCTTAAACAGGACATCTCCACTGCCTCCAACCGTCTCCTCGCTGCTGCATTTACCACCCAAGCTTCACATCCATATAAGAGTGTTGGTACTACTATACTTTCATACATTCCCTTCTTTGCCTCCATAGATAACGTTTTTTGACTCCACATATACCTCAACGCACCACTCACCTTTTTTCCCTCATCAATTCTATGATTAACCTCATCCTTCATAAATCCATCCGCCGACACGTCAACTCCCAAGTATCTGAAAACATTCACTTCTTCCATACTCCTCCTCCCCAATTTGATATCCAATTTTTCTTTATCTAAATCATTTGACACCCTCATCACCTTACTCTTTTCTATGTTCACTTTCAACTTTCTACCTTTACACACATTCTCAAACTCATACACTAATCTTTGCAATTTTTCTTTAGAATCTCTCATAAGCACAGTATCATCAGCAAAAAGTAACTGTGTCAATTCCCATTTTGAATTTGATTCCCCATAATTTAATCCCACCCCTCTCCCGAACACCCTAGCATTTACTTCTTTTACAACCCCATCTATAAATATATTAAACAACCATGGTGACATTACACATCCCTGTCTAAGACCTACTTTTACCGGGAAGTGTTCTCCCTCTCTTCTACACACCCTAACCTGAGCCTCACTATCCTCATAAAAGCTCTTTACAGCATTTAGTAACTTACCACCTATTCCATATACTTGCAACATCTGCCACATTGCTCCTCTATCCACTCTATCATATGCCTTTTCTAAATCCATAAATGCAATAAAAACTTCCCTACCTTTATCTAAATACTGTTCACATATATGCTTCAATGTAAACACTTGATCTACACATCCCCTACCCACTCTGAAGCCTCCTTGCTCGTCCGCAATTCTACATTCTGTCTTACCTCTAATTCTTTCAATTATAACCCTACCGTATACTTTTCCTGGTATACTCAGTAAACTTATTCCTCTATAATTTTTACAATCTCTTTTGTCCCCTTTCCCTTTATATAAAGGGACTATACATGCTCTCCGCCAATCCCTAGGTACCTTCCCCTCTTTCATACATTTATTAAACAAAAGTACCAACCACTCCAACACTATATCCCCCCCTGCTTTTAACATTTCTGTCATGATCCCATCAGTTCCAGCTGCTTTACCCCCTTTCATTCTACGTAATGCCTCACGTACCTCCACCACACTTACATTCTGCTCTTCTTCACTCCTAAAAGATGGTATACCTCCCTGGCCAGTGCATGAAATTACCGCCTCCCTTTCTTCCTTAACATTTAAAAGTTCCTCAAAATATTCTCGCCATCTACCTAATACCTCCCTCTCCCCATCTACTAACTCCCCTACTCTGTTTTTAACTGACAAATCCATACTTTCCCTAGGCTTTCTTATATATATATATATATATATATATATATATATATATATATATATATATATATATATATATATATATATATATATATATATATATATATATATATATATATATATATATATATATATATATATATATATATATATATATATATATATATATATATATATATATATATATATATATACGTATATATATATGTCGTGCCGAATAGGCAGAACTTGCGATCTTGGCTTAAATAGCAACGCTCATCTTGCCATATGGGACAAGCGAAAATTTGTGTATGCAATAATTTCGCCAAAATCATTCTGAACTTAACGAAAAAAATACATTTCACTGTGTTTGTTTAGTATTAAATTATTGTAACCAGATCTAAAGTATATTTAGTTGGGTTAGGCCAAAATAAATTGTTCTTGTTATAATAAGGTTAGGTAAGTTTTCAAAGATTCTTTTGGTACAAAATTATTTTTTTTACATTAACATTAATGAAAAAAATGTATCTTTAAACGTATAAGAGAAAATTTTGGAAAGGACTAAATTTTAAATGAGTTCTTGCTAATTGACAAGTTTTACATATTATATATATATATATATATATATATATATATATATATATATATATATATATCTATATATATATATATATATATATATATATATATATATATATATATATATATATATATATATATATAAATATATATATATATATCTATATATATATATATATATATATATATATATATATATATATATATATATATATATATATATATATATATATATATATATATATATATATATATATATATATATGCATATATATATATATATATATATATATATATATATATATATATATATATATATATATATATATATATATATATATATTAACACACTGGCCGATTCCCACCAGGGCAGGGTGGTCCGAAAAAGAAAAAACTTTCACAATCATTCACTCCTTCACTGTCTTGCCAGAAGGGTGCTTTACACTACAGTTTAAACTGCAACATTAACACCCCTCCGTCAAAGTGCAGGCACTGTACTTCCCATCTCCAGGACTCAAGTCCGGCCTGCCGGTTTCCCTGAATCCCTTCATAAATGTTACTTTGCTCACACTCCAACAGCACGTCAAGTATTAAAAACCATTTGTCCCCATTCCCTCCTATCAAACACGCTCACGCATGCCCGCTGGAAGTCCAAGCCCTTCGCACACAAAACCTCCTTTACCCCCTCCCTCCAACCTTTCCTAGGCCGACCCCTACCCCGCCTTCCTTCCACTACAGACTGATACACTCTTGAAGTCATTCTGTTTCGCTCCATTCTCTGTGCATGTCCGAACCACCTCAACAACCCTTCCTCAGCCCTCTGGACAACAGTTTTGGTAATCCCGCACCTCCTCCTAACTTCCAAACTACGAATTCTCTGCATTATATTCACACCACTCATTGCCCTCAGACATGACATCTCCACTGCCTCCAGCCTTCTCCTCGCTGCAACATTCATCACCCATGCTTCACACCCATATAAGAGCGTTGGTAAAACTATACTCTCATACATTCCCCTCTTTGTCTCCAAGGGCAAAGTTCTTTGTCTCCACAGACTCCTAAGTGCACCACTCACCCTTTTCCCCTCATCAATTCTATGATTCATCTCATCTTTCATAGACCCATCCGCTGACACGTCCACTCCCAAATATCTGAATACATTCACCTCTTCCATATTTTTTCCCTCCAATCTGATATCCAATCTTTTATCACCTAATCTTTTTTTTATCCTCATAACCTTACTCTTTCCTGTATTCACTTTTAATTTTCTTCTTTTGCATACCCTATCAAATTCATCCACCAAACTCTGCAACTTCTCTTCAGAATCTCCCAAGAGCACAGTGTCATCAGCATAGAGCAACTGTGACAACTCCCACTTTATGTGTGATTCTTTATCTTTTAACTCCACGCCTCTTGCCAAGACCCTCACATTTACTTCTCTTACAGCCCCATCTAAAAATATATTAAACAACCACGGTGACATCACACATTCTTGTCTAAGGCCTACTTTTTCCTGGGAAATAATCTCCCTCTTTCCTATATACTCTAACTTGAGCCTCACTGTCCTCGTAAAAACTCTTCACTGCTTTCAGTAACCTACCTCCTACACCATACACCTGCAACATCTGCCACATTGCCCCCCTATCCTCCCTGTCATACGATTTTTCCAAATCCATAAATGCCACAAAAACCTTTTTAGCCTTATCTAAATACTGTTCACTTATATGTTTCACTGTAAACACCTGGTCCACACACTCCCTGCCTTTCCTAAAGCCTCCTTGTTCACCTGCTATCCTATTATCCGTCTTACTCTTAATTCTTTCAATAATAACTCTACAATACACTTTACCAGGTATACTCAACAGACTTATCCCCCTATAATTTTTGCACTCTCTTTTATCCCCTTTGCCTTTATACAAAGGAACTATGCATGCTCTCTGCCAATCCCTAGGTACCTTACCCTCTTCCATACATTTATTAAATAATTGCACCAACCACTCCAAAACTATATCCCCACCTGCTTTTAACATTTCTATCTTTATCCCATCAATCCCGGCTGCCTTACCCCCTTTCGTTTTACCTGCTGCCTGAATGAACATTAAAATAACTCACGAACTTCCCCCACACTCACAATTGGCTCTTCCTCACTCTTACAAGATGTTATTCCTCCTTGCCCTATACACGAAATCACAGCTTCCCTATCTTCATCAACATTTAACAATTCCTCAAAATATTCCTTCCATCTTCCCAATACCTCTAACTCTCCATTTAATAACTCTCCTCTCCTAGTTTTAACTCACAAATCCATTTGTTCTCTAGGCTTCCTTAACTTCTTAATCTCACTCCAAAACTTTTTCTTATTTTCAACACAATTTGTTGATAACATCTCACCCACTCTCTCATTTGCTCTCTTTTTTACATTGCTTCACCTCTCTCTTAACCACTCTCTTTTTCTGCATATACTTTTTCCTAGTTAAATCACTTCTACTTTGTAAAAACTTCTCATATGCTAACTTTTTCTCCCTTACTACTCTCTTTACATCATCATTCCACCAATCGCTCCTCTTCCCTCCCGCACCCACTTTCCTGTAACCACAAACTTCTGCTGAACACTCTAACACTACATTTTTAAACCTACCCGATACCTCTTCGACCCCATTGCCTATGCTCTCATTAGCCCATCTATCCTCCAATAGCTGTTTATATCTTACCCTAACTGCCTCCTCTTTTAGTTTATAAACCTTCACCTCTCTCTTCCCTGATGCTTCTATTCTCCTTGTATCCCATCTACCTTTTACTCTCAGTGTAGCTACAACTAAAAAGTGATCTGATATATATGTGGCCCCTCTATGTTCCAAGATCCCTAACGCCTCATCTATGCTAAAGATTACATTCTCAGACATCTCCATGGCTGCCCAAGCTCTCTCTCTGACGGTCTGGCTATCTCATATTACCATATATATATATATATATATATATATATATATATATATATATATATATATATATATATATATATATATATATATATATATATATATATATATATATATATATATATATATATATATGCAATAAGATCACAGTAAACAGGTGATTTCAGAATATGCAAAACAACCACTCTGAAAGAATAGAGAAATTCCAAGCGCTTTCGTGACTACTCACATTATCAAGGAACTATGAAAGTAAAGCATCCAAGGAAGCTATATAAGGGGTCTGGTCGGCACCTCACTATCAGATCCCACAACGGTTTAAACACGTGACGCGCGGCGAGCCAACTTGGAAAGGTCCTTGGCACAACTCACCCCACAAACTATTCTACCCAAGAAATAAGAAATTTTAAAGATTATTTGTCCAGTGTATTATTAAATTCTTCCCAAATTCTATTAATTATAAATGGATCTAATTTATATAAACCAAAGGAAATATTCATATTATTGTCAAAACTGCTTTTTATGAAACAAGATTCAATTATATTCCTGTCGACCATGGACTTGCTTGATACTACTTTCTCAACTTTTTGAAAATCAATTGGATGGTTAAAATCTCTTACATGAATAAATAGAGCATTGGAATCTTGTCCATTTCTAATGCTATATTTATGTTGTTTTAATCTTAGTTCGAGATTTTTACCAGTTTGACCGTAATAAACTTTATCGCAAATTTTACAAGGAATCTTATAGACACATCCATCAGCATTTTGGGGGGAATTCTTTATCAAAAGTTTTTTTACTGTATCGAAATTTTTGAATACAACTTTAATATTAAAAGTCTTAAGAATTTTTTGAAACAAGGTTACTTAACACAATCCTCCCTAATAGAGCTAAATGGTTCAGATATGTTGATGATATTTTGTGTCTTATGCCCAAAAATGTAGATATACACCATTTCCTTGGAAAATTAAATAGCTTAGCCCATTCAATAAACTTTACTGTTGAGTTTGAAGAAAATAACTCATTGCCTTTTCTAGATGTTTTAATTATTAAGGGTAATAATGAATTCAAATTTAAAATTTACAGAAAACCTACTAATAACTGTTCCTATGTCCACTATTATTCCTCGCATCAAGATAGAGTCAAACTGTCTGTTTTCTCATCAATGTTTCTGAGAGCTTTACGAATTTGTAGTCCTGAGTTCATAGATGAGGAAATATCCAAAATTTATGAAATAGGTAATGATTTAAAATACCCAAGAAATGTAATTGATAAATCTTTTAAAGTTGCCAGAAATACTTTTTACAATCCAAAAAGGGACAACCAGCCTTATTCAAATAAAAATATGTTGGTTCTCCCTTACCATGAAAACTTTGTTGATATGCCTTCTCTTCTTAAGACTTTTAATATTAAAGTTGTATTCAAAAATCTCGATACAGTAAAAAAACTTTTGATAAAGAATTCCCCCCAAAATGCTGATGGATGTGTCTATAAGATTCCTTGTAAAATTTGCGATAAAGTTTATTACGGTCAAACTGGTAAAAATCTCGAACTAAGATTAAAACAACATAAATATAGCATTAGAACTGGACAAGATTCCAATGCTCTATTTATTCATGTAAGAGATTTTAACCATCCAATTGATTTTCAAAAAGTTGAGAAAGTAGTATCAAGCAAGTCCATGGTCGACAGGAATATAATTGAATCTTGTTTCATAAAAAGCAGTTTTGACAATAATATGAATATTTCCTTTGGTTTATATAAATTAGATCCATTTATAATTAATAGAATTTGGGAAGAATTTAATAATACACTGGACAAATAATCTTTAAAATTTCTTATTTCTTGGGTAGAATAGTTTGTGGGGTGAGTTGTGCCAAGGACCTTTCCAAGTTGGCTCGCCGCGCGTCACGTGTTTAAACCGTTGTGGGATCTGATAGTGAGGTGCCGACCAGACCCCTTATATAGCTTCCTTGGATGCTTTACTTTCATAGTTCCTTGATAATGTGAGTAGTCACGAAAGCGCTTGGAATTTCTCTATTCTTTCAGAGTGGTTGTTTTGCATATATATATATATATATACATATATATATAAATATATACATACATATATATATATATATATATATATATATATATATATATATATATATATATATATATATATATATATATATGTATGTATATATATATATATATATATATATATATATATATATATATATATATATATATATATATATATAGATATATATATATAGTAGACAGCAGCCACCCAGGGAGGTACTACCGTCCTACCAAGTGAGTGTAAAACGAAAGCCTGTAATTGTTTTACATGATGGTAGGTTTGCTGGTGTCTTTTTTCTGTCTCATAAACATGCAAGATTACAGGTACGTCTTGCTACCTCTACTTACACTTAGGTCACACTAAACATACATGTACACGTGTATTTATATACACTCATCTGAGTTTTCCTTGATTTTATCTTAGTTCTTGTTCTTATTACTTTTCCTTTTATATCCATGGGGAAGTGGAATAAGAATTTTTCCTACGTAAGCCATGCGTGTTGTAAAAGTCAACTAAAATGCCGGGAACAATGGGCTAGTAACCCCTTTTCCTGTAATAATTACGAAAAAGAATAAGAAGAAGAAAATTGTCAAAGTGGGAATTCTGAATGTGCGTGGATGTTGTGCAAATGATAAGAAAGAGATGATTGTGGATGTTATGAATGAGAAGAAACTGGATGTCCTGGCTTTAAGTGAAACAAAGCTGAAGGGGGTGGGAGAGTTTCAGTGGAGAGGAATGAATGGGATTAGGTCAGGGGTTTCAAATAAAGTTAGAGCTAAAGAAGGAGCAGCAATAATGTTGAAGGATAAGCTATGGCAGGAAAATAGAGAATATAAATGAATTAATTCAAGGGTTATGTGGAGTAAAATAAAGGTTGGATGTGAGAAGCGGGTTATAGTAAGCGTATATGCACCTGGGGAAGAGAGAGGTATAGAGGAGAGAGAGAAATTTTGGGAAATTTTGAGTGAATGCGTGGGGAGTTTTGAACCAAGTGTGAGAGTGCTTGTTGTTGGGGATTTTAAGGCTAAAGTGGGTAAAAATGTTGTGGAGGGAGTAGTAGGTAAATCTGGGGTGTCAAGGGTATTTGAAAATGGGGAGCCTTTAATTGAGCTATGTGTAGAAAGAGGTTTGGAAATGAGTAATATATATTTTATGAAAAAGAGGATAAATAAATATACAAGGTATGATATAACACGTAATGAAAGTAGTTTGTTAGATTATGTATTGGTGGAAAAAAGGTTTACGGGTAGGCTCCAGGATCATTATCTAGTTATATCTATAGTTAGAGTAAGAGGTAGATGGGAAAAGAGGAAAATGGCAACAACAAGCAAGAGGGAGGTGAAAGTGTATAAACTAAGGGAGGAGGAAGTTCGGGTGAAATATAAGCAACTGTTGGCAGAAAGGTGGACTGGTGCAGGTATGAGTAGTGGGGAGGAGGGGTTGAAGAGGGTTGGAATAGTTCTAAAAATGCAGTATTAGAATGTGGGGCAGAAGTTTGTGGTTATAGGAGGATGGGTGTAGGAGGAAAGAGGAGTGATTGGTGGAATGATGAAGTAAAGGGTGTGATAAAAGAGAAAAAGGTAGCTTATGAGAGGTACTTACAAAGCAGAAGTGTTATAAGAAGAGTAGAGTATATGGAGAGTAAAAGAAAGGTGAAGAGAGTGGTAAGAGAGTGCAGAAGCAGAGCGGATGATAGAGTGGGAGAGGCACTGTCAAGAAATTTTAATGAAAATAAGAAAAATTTTTGGAGTTAAACAAGTTAAGAAAGCCTAGGGAATGAATGGATTTGTCAGTTAAAAACAAAGTAGAGGAGTTAGTAGATGGGGAGGAGGAGGTATTGGGTAGATGGCGAGAATATTTTGAGGAACTTTTAAATGTCGACGAAGAAAGGGAGGCAGTAATTTCATGCACTGGCCAGGGAGGTATACCATCTTTTAGGAGTGAAGAAGAGCAGGATGTGAGTGTGGGGGAGGTACGTGAGGCATTACGTAGAATGAAAGGGGGTAAAGCAGCTGGAATTGACGGGATCATGACAGAAATGTTAAAAGCAGGGGGGGATATAGTGTTGGAGTGGTTAGTATTTTTGTTTAATAAATGTATGAAAGAGGGGAAGGTACCTAGGGATTGGCGGAGAGCGTGTATAATCCCTTAGAAAAGGGAAGGGGGACAAAAGAGATTGTAAAAATTATAGAGGATTAAGTTTACTGAGTACACCAGGAAAAGTGTACGGTAGGGTTAATATTGAAAGAATTAGAGGTGAGACAGAATGTAGAATTTCGGATGAGCAAGGAGGTTTTAGAGTAGGAAGGGGATGTGTAGATCTATTGAAGATCATTGAAGCATATATCTGAACAGTACTTAGATAAAGGTAGGGAAGTTTTTATTGCATTTATGGATTTACAAAAGGCATATGATAGAGTGGAAAGGGGAGCAATGTGGCAAATGTTGCAAGTATATGGAATAGGTGGTAAGTTACTAAATGCTGTAAAGAGTTTTTATGCAGATAG